>NW_024582587.1:191265-231642 GCF_018398535.1 Haplochromis burtoni | reverse complement strand
CTAACATCATGTCTGTTTGTACAATGCATTAGACAACAGAGAAGAGAGAATAAGAGTCTTTTAATATTTGACTATGATCAATAAATAATAATCAGTTTGTGAATTCACAGACTGAAATTAAGGCCTCAAACAACCATGTTTTCCCAGTAACCACACTGACTCAAGTTCTCAAGCAACAGCTAAAGACATCTCATACTCAAGCTTTGTGTGTTGCTGACAAACATTTTCTACAATACTCCAGGGTGGAAACAATGTGGCTTCTAGTTATTATGTGAAAAATAAATCCTTTGGGTAAGGGTAGGGTCGACTTTCCTAATCTTTTGAACGTAGTCAACCTAAATCAGGAAGTTATGACATGCCAGCTTGTTACTTTTCCACTGTGTAAATACTTGGCAACTGTATTAGCAGAAAGTTTGCTGTAAACAATGTGGCTTATCATGAATGATTAACATGATTAACGTTGCAGGGAGATGGTCAGCACCTCAGCAGTTGCTAATTAAGTCATTATATCGTGATGGCACAAACAATAAAAGCTTTTAAAAAAAACTTGAAAACTGAAACGTTCAAGAGGACCTAAGTGTTTTTGTTTTTTTAAAACCAGAACCAGAAAAAACTCTGGGAAGTTACTGGTCAGAGCCAAGATTTTTTTTTTTAAATCA
Organism: Haplochromis burtoni; assembly: GCF_018398535.1. Classification (NCBI taxonomy): domain Eukaryota; kingdom Metazoa; phylum Chordata; class Actinopteri; order Cichliformes; family Cichlidae; genus Haplochromis; species Haplochromis burtoni. The sequence continues at coordinate 230,983 of NW_024582587.1, read as the reverse complement.
AATTACCTGGCAGAGCTGCTACACCTGTGTTTACTGTTTAAATTTGTGAGCTTTAGACTTCACTCACACAAGACTTGACACTGGTTGGTGACTTCCTGAACCCCAGTTTCACACAAGAGACTGACAGCAACCTTCAGAAACCACTTGCCAAACCAGTCCTGGAATGCAACCAGCAGTTGCCAGGGGATCACAGTGTGGTCTGTAGGCTTGTTGACTGATGCTTTAGCAATCAGTTTCAGAGCAACTGCCACCACCTACAACTGGATAGGGAATACACATGTTTCCTTCATGACCTGTGGTTGCCAGATGATCAGTAAAGCGCCATTTCTATGAGGTACTCATCAACATTGGTTCCTAGGTGGAAGTACCTGGTACCAGGTACTTTTTTAGCATCCTACGTTTGCTCAGTTGAGCTGAAAATATGACGTCAGACTGTATTCCACTGATTGACCAAGGTATGACGCCACTGGATGAGTCATGAGCGACACCTTCACAAGAATCAAACCCACCATTTTTGCAACCCGGCAACAAATGAAATGGTTAGGCACAAACCTGCACTGTGGTCCAACAACAAGGTGCATCCATCGGCTTACCATCACCTCATGCTGTGTCACACACAAATGACATCGTGAGACTTGAGCCACGTTGCTATAACAACAGCACCCATACTGAACATACATGATGTAAAAGAAGACGCTGTCCATCCACTCCTAAGGTGCACTGTCAGAAACAACTTTGAGCACAGAGCAATTCAACATATTTAACAAAAGATGATTTTCAGCCTCCGTATACAGTCAGAGGCTGTTTATTGCCTGTTGTGCCTCAGTGCATTGTCACAGCATTTAACAAAAAGAAGGGCTTACAGAATTGATGCTCTCACAAGCTGCAAACAATCAACCGTCCCACTGGAGGCACAAAACCATCAAACAAAGCTAGCTCAACAGCCAGCTAGCCGAGAGCCTCTTTCTCACTCAAAGGCCTCCCACACTCTTGTTGACCACCACAGAAATGACTTGCCCCCACCCAACCCAACCACTCACTCACTAGATGAGATGTTCTGTATAGATTTAGCGTTAAAATGTTTTGCTCACAAAGGCCTACCTTTTGATGGCTCTGTGCGCTTAGGCAGATCCAATGTGTCGTAGCTTTTGTCATTCTCACCGTTTTTTCTGCCTGGAGGAGAGGAAGGAAACGAGGACGTCAGAGTCAGACAACTGGATATTGAAAAGAGACCCCAGGGTTATGCTGAGGATGATGCCAAAATCTTTGGACCGTAGGGGCAGAAAATGCATCTCAAACAACAAATAACGTACAAGTGTTTAAATGTACACACAGTACAGAGATGTAGCAACATGATATGTACAAACACTAAACTGCTTCCCTTCAGGAAATAATTTACATCAGTTGTCTAAATCCAGGTTCAAGGATAGAGGATTTTTTTTTGAACAAATAAAGTTAGTGTTAGTTGTCTCCTCCAAATAGTTATATATGATTTATTTAAAGAAAAGTTTATAAAAAATATTTTAAATGTAAGTCAATGGAAAATTTTATTTCTATATTTCAAGCTTGGCCTTTTATAAAGTTTTTCACATTTCAAGTCATCATTCTGTTAAAGTGACTTTATGCTGTTGTTCAGGTAAAGATGGTTTTTATTTCATTGGCTAAACAAGAAAAAGTGACATCATGGCTTCATCCAAGCGTGAAAGGTCACATGACTTTTACTACACATGGAAAAAGCTTGGCCAGCTTTGACTCCAGTGAAATGTAAATGCAGTTGTCATGGGGTCTGTGTGTGACTTCGCATGCTCCTTGCACACAGGCTAAGAGAGAGATGTCTGCAGGATTGTAAACAGTGAAAATGCTCGATTTGTATGAAAAAACGACATGAAGCCAGGCGTCAGATTCACAGAAATCCATGTCTGAATGAGGCTTTAGTGTTGCAAAACAAGATGCTGGTAAGATGGGGAGCTAGTAGCCATGGTGTCAGAATTTTCCCTCGCTGCCACCACAGCAAACAAAGAACCAGCACTGCTGTCTGAAAGCATCAAAAAAAAAGTCTGCAAGACCCAAAAAGCCCAAACATTCAAATCCGTAAAGAATCATTTACCTCTATATTTTTTGCACACTTAAATGTTCCAAATAATAGAAAACTGTAGCGCACGATCCAGGCAGCTTTAATAAAGTATTTTTTAGCTTTAATTATTGACATCCTCAGAAGTTTCAAATCACAAACGATCAAACAAATGCATAAAAAAACTGAGTGTGCAGCAGAGCTTGACATTTATGCTTAAGTTTACTAGAAAGGGGTGAAGAGTTCCAGTTGGATACTGTTAGCGGTGTTCTTCAAAGCTGTCAGGATTCATTTTATCTGGAGTCTAAAAGAATTCACACCAAAGTTCAATTTGGGGATAGATGTGCAAATTTCCATTTCAGCATCTCTGGTTCGCTGGATTAGTCAAGCTCCACTTAAGAACACTACAAAGACAGATTTGTTGTTGACTTACCGGTTTTAACACTCGTTTTACCTTTCACCTTTCTTAGAGGACTGACAAAAAAACCCAACCAACTAATTCTAACAAACTGAGGAGTTTGGGACAGGTGGAAGTCTATAATGCTCAGAGCTACGGTCGGTAGGTATGGTAAGGGAATGTGTGTGGAATGAATGAAACCCCCGATTTTCTTAAGTCCTTGGAACTTTCTCAGGTTTCTGGAGGACACCCAAAACTACTTCTAACTATATTCTACAGCCAGGGGGAAAGAACGAGGAGGTGGAGGAGGAGGAGGAGGAAGAGGTGGGGGAAGACAGGGAGAGGATGGAGACGAGGAGAGAGCTAAAATGAGAAAGGTTGAAGAGGGGGGCACTCACCTTGATTAAACCATTCCTCTATAGTTAGCCAAGGAAGCAGCAGCAATGCCAAAAAACAAAGCAGGGAGAAGAGAGAAGAGCCATGGTGAAATAGGAGTGTGCTGTGTGTGTGTGTGTGTGTGTGTGTCACGAGGCTGTGTAATACATGAGAACAGTTTTTATCAGAAAAAGGAGTCATCTGTTACTGAATAGGAAAGGTGAAAGAGAAAAGAAAACTGACAAATAAGCTAAATAAAGAGAGAAAGACTAAAGAAAGGAAACGGTGCTTTGTATAGATAGCAAGCCATTAGCAGTTCATAGATGGTCTCTGGGACCCATGGGGATAGATTTTAAGGTGTGTGGAGGGCAGTAAAAGACAGAGAAAAGTGTCAGATATAAAGAAAAATGAGAAAGGGGTTTTTAGATAGGTTAGCAAGCAAGAAAGAGAGAAAAGAATAAAAAAAAAAGGAAAAGGGAAAGATTTTAAAAAACATTAAGTATCAGCTTTAAGAGGGCAGGTGAAATACACATAAAACAGCAGAGACTGCAGCAGCATTTGCGGTGCTAAATTAAAATCACTGCGTGGGAGGGGGAGAAAAGTACTCAAAGAGATTGAAGTAAGAGCCAACAATCAGGCTGTCTATTAGCCAAAACAAAGCACGAGTGCGTGCTGATTATCATGTCATATTTTAAAACAAATGCAACACTAAACGGAAGAAGAGGCCAAACTTAGCCTACTGCTGTACAGTCTGAAGGCTGTAATCATTCACTTTGCACGTGTGTTTACACGTCGGAAAGCATCCGAGCGGTTAACTGGCTTCTTTATTAATCTCTGTACACGTTAAGCATTGTGTTGTCCTGAACCCTAAACTAATGTGGTTCTCCAAAGAGCCATTAGAAGTCAGGGGTCACTGGCTGGTAGTCACATCTCATTGGCTGACTGATTAATGGCGGCCATTACTGTTGTACAGCTGGGCGATAACGGCATCATTTAGATAACAGTCACAGGAGAACACTGATTAAGACCTCTGAAGCAACACATGCATTAAGAGCTGTTGTGTCGCTGTAACTCCTTTATTTGCACACATTTGTATTGAGAGTTAGATCATCCATGCATCTGTATCTTCTACGAACTGGATAGCTGTGATTGTTTGGTTACAGTGTTTTCATCTCCTCTGTTCATCCTCCCTCTCACCTTTGGCCTTCTTGCCTCCGAAGCAGCCAGCATCGTCTTTCTTCTTCCTTTGTGGTCCCGCTGAACCTGGGGCTTGTAGCGCCGACGGGTCCTGGTACTTTTCGGCCCCCGGCACCTCTTTGTGTACGTGATAGGACAGATTCCTCATAATACAAACACAATTCTCCACAGACTGTGAAACAAAGACGGGAAAATTACCAGCTACATTCATCACAGGAATACTGAACAGCATAAATTCATAAGAACACTACAGCAACAAGCTGCTATTAGAATGAGCTCATTCTGAATCCATGATAGTGGATGACCCGGATGTTGTCTCACCTTGTTGTCCATGTCCTTCTTCCCTACAGCTGACTGAAGAGCGTGCAGCAAAGCGTCCACCAATCCCTCACATTCCCTCAGTCTGCGCCGAGCCTCTGCCCCGTCTGAGCTCACATTTCTACAGAAACAAAGTAACACACATCAAGCTTAGGAGGCGTGCATAGACGAAGATTTGTCTGAGGAAGCGAATGAAAATTTGACCAATAGGGTTTTTTTTTTAAAATTGGAATAATCACAAGTCAATAGTTTGTGCTAAAAGTAATTATAAAATTATCCATTTCAAAATATGACACTACAGTCTCCAGAATCCCATCTCATTGACTCTGGCTGGCATCCAGTGTGAAATACCAATAAAGCAGTAAGGATACTAAATCACAGTACAACTATCCACTGAGAGCCTGCTCTAATTATAAACAGTACTCCTATAACTACTATTTATACTTTCACAAAAATTAGGAAAGGGAAGAGGGAAAGCACCGAAGGCAGTGAAAGTGTTTTTAATAGTCCTAAAGAAGTGAATATAACAAGCATACAGAGAGGATGACAATTACAGCCAGATGTCTCACTGTTCAATAAAAGTGCCATGTAAACCCATATCAGTCTTCCCCAGCCGTGTGATTTTTAGAGTTTCCATGTGACCCACGGCCTCCATCCTCTCTGTCTGCCTCAGATGTACAATGCAATAAAGCTAGACAGCTTTAGGAATAATCTTTTAAAAAAATTATTAACATAAATTTCTTTTTTTTGGTACGGGGGGAGGAGGGGGGGGCGGGCGTCACCCAGCGCCTTGAGCACAGCTCCTACAAGCACGGCAGCAGAGCTGGTGCAGTCTTCGTGTGCCTGTCTGACTGTGAAAGGGAAAGGATTTAAAGAGGGTTAAGGGATAGCAGGGACTCCCCGCTCCTCACCGGGGACTTCATTTATGAGGGCTTCCAACTCACATAATCCCATTAGCTGACCCCCAGTTAGGCCTTTGGAAGAGTGGCAGCATTGCCGAGGTAAGCAGAACTGCGCCTCTTTTTTGTGCCGTGGGGACTGAAACATGTATGAGGTCTACCGCTGCTACAGTGCTGAACGGTTCATTTTAGACTGCAAACACTGTGGAGCCATTTGGGGTTTCTGCTTTTTTCTCTCTTGTATTTTGTTAATCATTTACCTGCGTTCAACGAATTTAGTGAACTCAGGTCTCCGTGTAGTCTAGTGCTCCCCTTAGCTGGCAGTTATGGTGTTTGTCTGTCTACCAGACTCCTTCTTGTCTTGTGTTATTTGTTTCTTCCATCAGTCTCTGCAATGTGCTGCAACAAGCACATTTTAAATAAAGATTGGCTTTAGTTTGCAGGTGTCCTGCGTTTGGGTCTTTCTTTGAACTGAGCATAAAAAAAACTGCATCAGGAGATGCTTCTCTGCTCAAAAATGATTAATTTACAAGTGAAAACACCCATGCACTTTAATCCCAGGCATGTTTTTGATGTGTGTATTTAGGTAAAGCTACCATTTGTCTACTGAATCACCCTGCAGTGTACAAACTGTTAACTAATCCCTGGTTGGAGACAGTGCAGAAAGGATCGACAATCTCTACTTAACCCCATTCGTCTCCATGTATTAAAAAAAAGAGGTGTCATTTCCCCTGTACACAAATCTAGTGGCGCGCTCACCTTGGATTTATTTGACAGAAGTGAATTTGGGGGCAGACAGACACGAGGATTTATTGTCAGCTGTTTCATTTCCAGCAGTCTTTGAGGGAACAGTTGTCCTGTTGGAGGTTTATAGATGGTACATCTGTCAGTAGAGACAGTGAAGAAAGCTGCTGTTGTCTCTTTATGGACAGGTCATGTGGCGCTGTGCTATTTATGGTCTATATGTACTAGTGATTATCGAGCTGTCCTGCCTTTTACAAACTGTTACTGCTTTACAAAAACTTTCTTTTTATGTGGGAACCACAGAAATATGTTAGGCCAGGTTTGACTGCCTGCCGTTGGCATTACTCATAACTTTGCTTGCTGTGACATTTACTCACTCATATCTGTATATCTGGAAAACTGACATGCATTGCTTTAACAACTAGCACCTGTATCCATGAATACGCCCGGTGTGGATCTGTGACGCTGCCTCTCCATCCGGCACGGTCACATCACACCCGGATTTAGCCTGGTCTGTTATTGATTATTTCCTCCAACTTCCTGTCCTTCTTATTCGTTTTATTCTCTTTGATGTGGCTTCTGTGAAAAATTGACCTTCAGCATCATAGATGCTTGACGCATGAGGATGCTTTGGATATGTACAACAGCATATCTGGTGGCATCAGATGGAGTCGGAAGATAATGCAGCTGCAGTAAAATTCAGGCAACAGACATCATTCTACCAATCCTAATAGCAATGTGGCAGCAAACATATAATTTTATTGGGTTTTTACCCAAGCCAACAGCTGGTTAGTTGGTCATTTTATGACCTGAGTGCAGACTGATGGTCTGCAACTACTGGATGAATTCAAATGCATGACTTGAGATCTAGTAAACCAGGCTTTGTTTGTCTGCCACTAATCCCTTCTTCTAACTTTACCTCCCTCATCCGTTCCCATTCTCAATCCTTTTGTACCTTTGTTCTGTAATAGAGGAACTAGAGGGAACAGCTGTCACATCGTGGGTGTTTTTGTTACTGTTAGAGAAAACTGAACCCACTTCCAAAGAAACCCCAGCATGTTACAACATTCTCTTGGAATGTTGCAGTCCTGGAATGGACAGGACACCAGCGGTGGTGAGAACCTCCTAAGAATCTAAATGATTTCTATCCAGTGTAATATAACCGTTACTTGTATACACAGCTCAAATAAATTCAAGCAACACTTTAAAAACACATGAGATCTCTATGGAAAAAGATCATGCCGAAAATATCTAGACTGGGTCATGTGTCAGGAACAAAAACCCCTGTTTGATGGAAATGAAAATTACTAACCTACAGAGGGCTGAATTCAAAGACACCTTTTTTTTAAATTATGTGGCAGACTAATCTATTTTGTTGAAATTTCATCGCAGCAACTCAAAATGGTCTCAGTAGTTTCTATGTCCTGACTATGTCAGACATGTTCCTAGTCATATCATCTAGTCAGGTTGTTTTGTAGTTCTGGTAGTGCTCATCCTGTTCCTCCTCGCACAAAGGAGCAGATCCCTGTCCTGCTGATGGGTTGAGGACCTTCTACGGCCCTGTCCAGCTCTGCTGCCTGTCTCCTGGCATACACTCGATGGTCCTGAAAAAGTGCCGGAAGACACAACAAACCTTCTGGCAATGGCATGCATTGTTGCGCCATCCTGCGGAAGTTGGACTACCTGTGCAACCTCTGCATGGTCCAGGTATCACCTCATGTTGCCAGTAGTGACACTGACACTAGCCACTTCAAAACTAGAGAACAAACAGTCAGGATAGATGAAGAGTGGAAAATATCAGTGAACTCCACCTGTAAAACCATTCCTGTTTTGGGGGTTGTTTCATTGTTGCCTGTCTAGCGGACCTGTTGTTAATTTCATTAACACCAAAGCAGCTGAAAGTGATTAACAGCCCCCCTCTGCTATTTAACCGACCACATCAATATCCCACAGGTTTCACTGACTTGATGCTGTACTCTGATTAAAAAGTGTTGCTTTATTTTTTTTGAGCAGTGTATTTAAATGTCAACACGCTCAGAATTATAGGCACTCACTATGCCAAATCTGAGTTGATTGTCGTGTTTGGACGGTGATACTGTAGAACGCAGTAAAAAATACCAGAGTAAAATAATACAACAATGGAATAACATTATATAATTTGGAAAAACAAGACCATTTTCTTTTCTTTTTGATGATCAAGTGCAGTAACTGAAAACATGTAGTTCTTCAAAAACACAAGGTCTTCTATTATTAAGCAGAAAGACATGTTTTTAGGACACTGTTGCTTCTGAGCGTGCAGTGGTTCTGCAAAAATAAAAAGGACACCACAATGGGTCAGTGCCCTTATGAGAACGCTTCATTCTTAAAAGTTTTTAGCTCATCGTACGGCCTTGCGTACTCCAATTATCTGACAATTTCAGAATTCCGAAAATGTATTTTTTCTAGACCTCGGCGTGTCATATTTTACCGTTAGAAACTGAGAGAACGAGCGGGTGTGCTTTCAGAGGTCTGTCTGTCTTTCAGTCTGCACAGACCCCATCAGCTCGTCAGTGTGTATATTGTGTGTCTGCTTTATCAGATGAATTGTGGGTGTGAAGGTCGCTTAAGAGTCATGTGGTCATCGGAGGACAATAGAGCAGGAAAAGAGTGGAGCAGCACTGATGGAGATGGATGAAGACTTGGCTGACCTTTGCTATCGCTCTGCAAGGTCAGCAGAAGCATTTGGGACCATATGTGTATCCTCAGCTCTGGTATCTGTCAGGTTTATCAGTGCTGATCGTATTTCTGATTCAGTGTATGGATTGAGCTTCGTATCTAATCCTTGTTGAGATTCTTTTCATAATGCCTGAGTCTGTAAGCAAAATTTGTAGCAAGATTTAAGGTGCCAAAAACACACCCCATCAATCAATCTCGTCATTTTTTCTAAATTATTTAGGATGGGAGGGTTGACTGTAATGCAGTGACTGGCTTATTTGTCGCACTGCTTCAGCTGACATTCAGCAAAGCAGGACTTTCCAGAAAGCTGATTTCTTTTCTGTTGCCATAGAAAAAAATCACATGAGCAGAGTCCAAGTTGCAGAAAAATATGGCTACTTTTGCTTTTTCTTTTAAAAACAACATTCATGTATCAGCAACAATAAAATGTTCTTAAGTAACAAAATCAGACCCTTTGAGGCAGTCACCACATGCTGCCAGAAAAGTTGTGATACGCTTTTGCATTGATTGACTGGAAGATCAGATATATTTCCTCCATTTTTGTCTTGGTGACAGCGATTTAGAGTGCTATCTAACTTGCAGTTCCAAAATCTATTGTGTTGGGTTAAGAATCCTGCCAAGGCCAATGCTTTTGATTCATATCATTCAAAGAGCAGCTGTCATAATGCATAAATTTTCTTCCAAATTTTTAGAATGGATCAGTCCACAAAGAAGCAATTCCCTCCATGTCTTGGAAGTTACTCACTATTGTAACCAAGTTATTCTTAGTTGGGCATTCACTTTTCAAACATTTACATGTAGAAGTATTTAAGTAGAATATACATGTATAAGTAGATTGCTCACAGTGTTACACAGTTGAACCAAAAAGTCCACCTCTCTTCCCAATATAGTCGGTAGTGCCCTTATTTTCTCCCACCAGCTGGGCAAGATGACTGTGCAACTCCAAAATATATGATAGTGGTCTGCCAGCTGTTCTCCACGCTTCTGCCAACACAAACCAGTCGTTTCACCTGTGTGTGCATACTTTAACATGGGGGTTATAAAATATCTTTATAGGTTCTGCCAGCAGAATGCTCTCCAAGCACCTGAGCTGGTGGAGGTCAACTGCATCAGACACAGTCTGCCAATCATCCTCTGAAATGGAAAACTCAGACTCTTTCTCATACTTGTATTTCGATTTATTACTTGCATGTTTTTTCCACTGACTTGATATATGAATATAATCTTGAAACAAGTCTCTTATTTTTGTTAATAAATTATTAAATTGGCGTCCTTTGTATTTCTGAATTTTATCTTGTCATTAGAGGAAATGTTAATGTGGAAGTGTGAATATTATCCCATCTAGGTTTCCTAGATTTTCGGTAAGCTATGTAATCATCCACGTGATGAGACTGAACCGTAGGAAGTTATACCATTTCTACTATTTAAACCTCTAATCGATTATTCCTGGTGTGAAATAATTTCATTTTAGTATTAAACCTGAGTGGATAGGCCATACCCTGCCTATCTCTGAATTCCTCATTAACCCTCTGCAGCTTGCCTTCACTTCTGTCGGTGTGTTATTTTAGCCAAACCTAGTGGAGAGCCACTTCTGGAAAGCTTCTGAAACACGCTGAAGTGGAATTTCAAGCATCCACCATCAGCTCCAGGAGACTCTTCCAAGCTGCAATTCCACAATGCAGCCACGCTCGCCAGGATTCAGATAACAATCATTCGTTGTATATACTCAATCATTTGTCTGTTTTGAACAAGCAGCCATTTATAAACAGCATGCATGCAAGCATACTGGGGGGTCCAGTACTGGCTCAAAATTGCATTAATTAAAAGCTAGAATCACAAAACACTTGCATTCCCGTTCTTTTACTGGAAATATTTCCAATTCAAAACTAGGTCTTGTTTTCCAGCCTTAGTCTTATTGTGTAACCCCCTCCACTCTCAACACCACTTACAACAACACACACATACACACAGCCTCTGTTTCCTTTTCACCAAGCCCACAGCGTAAACGCTGTAAATAAGCAGGCTCCTATCGACACCGGAGGCAGGCTGCTATAATAAAACTATTCCAGTTTTTATTGAGGTGTAAGCTCTGTTGGCGTGAGTAAACAGATTCTCCCTGGCATCAGCACTTCTCCCCAGTGCACAAACCCTGCGTCTAAGCAACTGTGAGCTTAGTAACAGTTGCCATGGAGACACATTCTTGTCAGCTTGGCCTGCATCGAGGGTCAAAGGAGCGAGAGCGGCGGCGAGATATTGTGATATGTGACAGAAATGATGATATCAAGGTTGATACAGTGCTGTGTAATGCACATTAGATAGAAACAACACAAAGAGGGAATATCAGAGATAATGAAAGAAGAGCAGCAGGTCCACTGTGGCCTCCATGAAATATTCTATGACTTGTCTTTGACTTTCCTCAACTTCATCAGAGCTTTCATTTATTCCCTCCAGGTTCATTAACGCTGTTCTTCAACTCAGCAGAAAATGTTATAAAATTACAAGCAAGTTTCAACACTTTCTGTCTGGGAAAACTAGAAGGAAGCCAACTAACATGTGAAATACATTCTGGTGTTTTGGGTCTGCGCTGGACTTGGATGTTATATCGTTCTGGATGTCGACCAGCAAGCCGCAGCATCTACTGCGGGAGGAATTCTGGACTACAGTCTAGACAGGCTTGGCTGGCCCAGGAAGAAACGGCACAGCCAGGCACGAGGCGCGATTACCCACACACACATTCACTGTTTTTCACACTTTACTACAGTCTGTCACTCTGAGCCGAAGCCAAAACGAGTGGCCAAGGTAAGAGAGGAGGAAAAAAGAGAGGGGAAACTACTTGGAAGTTAATAACAGGAACACAATGCTGCACTCATGCCGTCCTCCTCAGCTGAGGACAGGATTTAAGAAAGATGAAGAGAAGTTTTGAAGGATTCTTTTTTTCCCTGATGCTCAAAATACCTTTAATTTACCTGTTAGAGACAGAGCGGCACATTAGGTACTTTGCCTATGTGTTGCATGTGCTAAACTGCACAAATGTCAGGCTAACAAATCAATACAGATCCAGCTTTTTTTTTTTCAAATTATGCCTGTTGGGCCTGAAAAGGCAAGAAGAAAAAAAATCACACCAGCAATAAGTTTGAAATGACACATCAAGCCGAAGCTTCTTAGCAGTCACCTGCAAGTGATTAACAACAAGAAATTAGCACTCACTGTATAAAACCACGAGCCAACACCTTTAAAGCTCATGTGGAGATAAATTCATTTGTAAAAGAATCTATTTTGAGTTGCCTTGCTTTATGACATAGTGTGAAGGGTAAAATATACATTCAACTTCAAGTTTTCATAACCTTCAGCATGATTAGCGCAGCAGGCCTGGTAAACAATAAACTACAGTAGACTGAAAGATTGCACTAACTGCTACTGCATTGGTAGGAGTGGTAGAAGAAGCACAGCACAGCAATGACAGCAGGCCAAGCATGTCTGATAGTGAGAGCACCATGTCAGCCTCCAATGACAATTTAGTAACTACAGGGGGAGCCACTACAAAAGCACTAGAAGAGTAGATGGAGATAATTATTGTGGCGGAAAAGGTTTTAAGCAAGTGGTTAAAAGCTTGAAGCCTGATAGAAAGAGATTAGAAGATATTTTTCAGCTTTATTCTGTATCATTACTGTACATTAAGAGTTACAAGGTTAACTAAAGTGTTTAGCGGTTCTGTTATACTTTTACTTAACGTTTCCAGGGAAAACACTACCTAGGCTAGTTTTGTCCTTATATTTGACGTAGAATAGCAAATGTTTCTTTTTTATTCTCTGGGATTAATTCATGAATGATTTCATCAATAAAATGTATCTAATCAGCACTCTAATAATTACCACTAAGGCACACAACATACACACCTATTTAATTATTTAGCATTTATCTCATAGAGCAGTACTGGGAAAATTACCGCTCTACCTTTGTGCCATCATGTAACAAAATAAGCAGAAATATATGTCAGTGAGAGAAACCTGTGTTTTGTAGCTATTTTGAAATAAGTGACAATGCTTCTGTGGGCGCTCAGGAGTCAGCAGCACCCACAGAGATACTGCGAGGGAAAGAGGAAGAACAGTAATGTGGTCAATTAAAATTCAAGAATCCTTAACTGCAGTACTTGGTATTGTTACTTTGTTTTGTTGTTTTTTACTAATTGACCTCTACCTCAGTACTTGTATGTACCTCAGTATCATAAAGTGATATATTGTAGTTAACCAAGGCCACTGCAAAATTACTTCGCTGCTAACAATAACAGAGCTGTATGAGCCTGTTATTCAAAGCCCCTCGAATTTGCCATTTGTCAACTCTGTTAGGTCAAAATGAAGTGACCCATTGTTTTAAGGCATCCAGTGAGCTTGCAACTTTTGCAACAAAGACCATCAAGGCCTTAAGAGTATCTGCATGTGGGAAGTTCAGAACTGAAACTTAACTTTATAAACGAATGGGCACAGAAAGAGTCACGTAGAAAGCTGTGTGAAACAAAATACTTGATCTAAGAACTGTTTCCAGAGACGGCAATAACTCCAGGTTATGGATAAAAGCTTAACATTCATTCAGAAGTAATATTTTTATTGTAACTTAATGCTAACTTCTGAATGGTGTATTTTTCCAACCATGATAAAGGAGCACTCTACAAGAAACATTCAACTGTCAGCAGCAACACTTTGCACTGTGGGCTAAATTTACCTTTACTCAGCCTTCGTCACTTTAAGATTAACTTCATTTGTTTGATTATTTAAATGTAACCTGTTAAGTTTAGTCTTAGCTTCAAACTCATTAGCTGGGGTGGTCAGTCACCTGGCTAATATTAAAATAATAAGGGACAAGCAGAGAAAACGAGGACAACAGAGCACTATTTCCCAAAATACAAGAAGTGTGAACGCACTGTGTGAACAAATGTAACGTTAGAAGTTTGCACTGTGTCAAAAATAGCCTAATGTTTTCCTAAAGCCACAGACCAAAGTCACCAAGCAGCTCTACTGCAGACACCAACACACTTTCCATGTATAAGACACAGGCAGGCATGCACAGGAGCCACAGCAACTGCTCTATCGTAAATTCTTCTAGGAGGTTATGTGACCCCGTCACAGGTCATCAAGCAGTTTTATATGCATCACACCTGTCCACCTCTCCAACTGGTATCTTTGCAGACTGGTATCCTTGCAGACTGGTATCTTGTCTTTCAAGACACTCTGGGAGTATAAGCTGCACTTTTTCTTTGTTTGCAGATTTGTTTTTTCCCCTTACAAACTAGGTGAGCAGTCAAAGTAAAGGATTGGCTAATTACTTCTACAGGTAATCAATACGACTGTAAAATATCATCAAGTGATTTCACTTTCCCTAAGCCCCACAGTAAAATCTTCACATTGCTTGTCCTGTCCAATCATGAGTCTTACAGCCAATACAGATTACTTCCACATGTGGCGAAAGAAGGCATCGCGTCCATGTATTTGGAAAACTTCAAAAAGCAGATATGGCAGGTCCTACATGGCAAATAGCTGGTGACTCACAGTTTATCAAAAATATTTGTCAATTATTTTTCAGCTGAAAAACCAAAGAATTCAACTGACACATTGTTCCAGGTCAGAAACAGTGAAAGAGACACTTCTGATATGTTTGGAACAATTTTGGATCATTTTTTTATCCTGTGCACACATTTAGCCTCCATTTGCTTCTTGTTGAATGTTGAGACATTAATAAATATTAATGCTTGAGTCATGTTGAAATGACTAATAACATTTATTTTGATGGAAATGCAGTCGTTTGATTAATCCGATTTCTGAACTTTTCCTCTCCGAAATCTATTAGTCACCACAGAAGCTATGTTTAACAGGTGGATGAAACTGTTATTGAACTATCTTCATAATTTAGTTGGAGCCAGTAATCCAGTCCAGGGTGGATCCTACCTGAGACAGCCGGAGGTGTTCTTGAACACGGTGGTCCACTCTGCATCACGCGGCTTTGAGTCCTCATTGGGCTCATGCTCCCAACCCGAGTGGGGGATTATCACCTCGTTGGTCAGGGTTTGCAGGCCGTGGTTGATGATCACCATCTTCAGGGGTTCATAGGATGACAGATTCCACAAGGTTCCTGCAGGGGAGCACAGATGGGAGGAAAATGCAGAGACGAATTAAGAGGATAGCAATAAGTTGGTTAAAAAAAAGAGGATTATGAGAGGAGAAAGAGAGGATATACGAAGGAGGCGTATATACATGCACATATATCTGCAAAGAGAGAGAACATTTTAAAAAGAGATGGTGTGAGGGTGGTGTAGCTGACAATTTAAACACAAGAGAATGAAAGAAGGTGAAGCTTGACAGGAATGATGTAGCAAAACAGGCAAAAAAAAGAACAGAACAGAGAAACTGTGCACACAAACTGAAAGTGATGCGATTTAATAACAGCCGTATAACAGAAAAACAAAGGAGCCTACTGCCCAGGCTTTAAGACTGCAATCAGAAACACATTTAGTTTGGCAAAAAATATGTTTTAGAAAAATAATAGAAGACTGGGTGTTCATTATCCAGGCATGATACCAACGGACCATATTGCACTGTATAAACCCCCCCACTGTAATACTTTTATTATTCTTCCATGAGAACATAGCTGACTGCTACTTTGCTGTAATAAATACAAAGTTTACAGCAGCCGCATCGCTGTGATATTTCTATAATATCCTCATATGTCAACAGCAATATTAGGTTCACAGTGTTCTTACAGTACATCATGTTATTTCTCAGCTGTTGCACGTAATGTGCCGCTCGGATCTCATGTCCTGCAGATATTGTGTGTGTATTGGATCAGGATAAATGATCTGCTTCGGCTTTTCTATCCAACAGCACACACATGCACACCCCGTTTCAATCATCCCTGTCCTCCATTATCTTTCCCAAGAAATCCAAGCAGGAGAAAGAGCATTTTCTAGGTGGCTGCAAATCTCACTAACAGCCAGCCAATTTTATACTTCAGCAAAAGAAAAAAAAGTAAACTAAACTGAGCTGGGTATGTGCATCCCAGGGCTTCACAAAACAGAGGCAGGCACACAAAGAAAAGAGGAGGGGAATTTTTGGGAGCACAGCCAGACAGCCAAACCCACAGAAAAATAAAATGCCGTGTTA
Source organism: Haplochromis burtoni (assembly GCF_018398535.1). Taxonomy (NCBI): domain Eukaryota; kingdom Metazoa; phylum Chordata; class Actinopteri; order Cichliformes; family Cichlidae; genus Haplochromis; species Haplochromis burtoni. The sequence continues at coordinate 215,116 of NW_024582587.1, read as the reverse complement.
AAGCATCAAGCATCAGATGGGTTTTTCACTCAGACACATGGAAGCTGTGAAGCGAGGCAGCCAGTTTGAGGAGAGGAAAACACTTTAAAAGCAAAAAACCAAAACAAAACCCCCCCAAAACCTCGCTCAAGCCCATGTTGGACACGTTCCTGAGTTGTTGTTTTCATCAATCCAGCCCTCAGGTCTCTGTTTCTGCTTCTCATCACTTATCACACCCTTTATTTTCCTCTTTCACAATTTGGTCCTAAAACCCTGTGCCTATGCAGCATCAACTTAATCCATGAATGCAGGAAAAGCTCTTAGCAACTTGCATTTGCATTGTACTTGTGAACGTGCAAGTACAATGCTTATTCACTTCCGGGTTACGGTGGAAGGGAGGCATCAGCAAAAATCTATATGAGCCTTTTTAGTATGTTTTCTAAAGGAATGTATGGAGGTTTATCATCATCATCAGCTGTAGCTTCACAGCTATAGGTAACAACGCTGTTTACGGTGTCTAAGTCCCACCTTAGTTTGGCATTTTGTTTTTAAAGCCAAGTGACATCCAGAGCATCTAGCATGCCTCCATGAATGCAGAAACTGCAGCCGGATAAGTGCCGACTGTGTTGACGGATGAGCCAAATTTGCCAGCTGAACCACAGAAAGAAACTTTCCTTTTTTTTTCTCGAGAAAAAAAACGTAGCAGACACCTGTCCTTTTTTATTTCATACAATATCACCGGCTTCCTTGCGAGCATCCCGACCCCACCCCTCTCACTCCAATCTGGTCCACAGGACTAACAGCTGGGGGCTAAGATTAAGATTAAGCAAATATTTACACACTCGCACATGCCAAAGTGCTCAGAGACTCGCAGCTTTTGCACATATAAACGCATTCATATAGTTCTGTATTCACATGCGCCCAGAGCGTGCGACTCGCTCTCGTCCCATAAACAGGCCATTAGCAGAGCAGTGAAGCAGTCATACTTCCTGGCACACTTATTTAAAATGGTTTCTATACATTTTCCAGACGGTCAATATTTCCTCTGTTAAATCATGCTCTCCACTCTCAGCGGACAGATCTGAGCTAAAAATACTTCCAGTCCCTCTGATGTGGTTCTGCCTTGTTTGACCGTTTCCTTTGAAATGTTAAAAAAAACATAATGTAACTAAAACACTTAAGCGGCGCTCTTACAAAACAGTAAATCTTAATTTAGTTCATGACCTTCTTCCGCTCTGCTTTTCCATCACGCACTACCAAGTTAAGGAATCCCTGTGCGTGTGCGCGGGTGTGTCTGCAGCTGGATTGCTGGTGAGGAAGCGCGGTGTCGAGTTTAAAGTCAGTTGAATTTTTGGCGTCTCGCAGTTTCTAAATAAACCTCCACTGAATGTAGCATACATTTTTGCTGATGCTAACATGTCTGTGACATCGGCCACTGAAGTGGAAACACCGGAGCTCCACTCGCTCTGTTTTTTCAGTTGGTGACTAGACTAGACTTCCTGTGCGTCAGAGACCACCAGGGTGGGATGCTATTAGATGTGGAAGCTGGGGTGTGGCTCCACACAAGGGATATTGTGATTATTTCTTTCCTGGGAGGGAGGGTGCGTATCGTACGATCAGCCGTGACTTTACCTAAAACACTCCACCTGACTCACAGCTTGTTGGGAGCAGGTCACGTCCTGAGAGTAAACACAGCCTTACAGGCTAAATTCAGGGAAAAATATCCCATTGAGCATTAAATCACCAACGCTCAGGTAATTACATTGTAGAAAGAAAAGCATGTTTAATTTTGAGCTTCAGGTGTTTACTGTAAATTTCATACCTCTACAAATTCAATATTGATTTTTTTTTTTTTTTTAGACAGGCACTTTCATGGTACGTTTAACTTGGTGCAAAACAAGCTGAGATTATATTTTAGCATATGGATGTTCTTCCATCAGCAAAACTGAAGCTGTGATCGGAAGAAAATAAGTAAATAGTGCAGTGCTCGCAGCCGCAGGTGTGTTAGCATCAGCAGAGACAGATGTCACAGTCGGTGGAAAATCATTTATCATTTTATCTGAATTTTGGCCTCGTTATGAAGTCACAGTATCCCGTGGCACTATGTGAGTGTGAAACAGATACTGGCGCAGACGACGCTCACACAATTTAGCACTACCCAACAGGGTAGCATTTCCATCTCATCTGCTTTTTATTTTTCCCCACAGGGTCAATTGTGTCACTTTTCCCAAACAAACACATTCGAGCATCTGAGAGGAAATCTCCGCATCCAGGCATGAATCCAATTAAAAGACAAACGTGCACTTGTGGTGTCTGTACTTTGGTATGATGACAGCTAGCTAACATTCATGCCTGCCAGCCTGACAGCTTGATTACTGCCACTGTTGTGTCATTAGCATCAGCTTTACTCGTGACAAGCAAAATGTAACACGCAATTAACTCACAATGAGTGATGGGATCTTAAGAAAGGCAAAGAAAACTTCTCACTGTGCTGTTGGTGTCCTAACAGAAATAAGTGGTGCTAATTTATGACTTTTGCAACGTGCCACAGAGGAGGAAGAAACAGACGACACTTTAATAATATTCAGACAAAGTCTTGTTCATTCATTTCTATGATTCCAGCATCCAAGCCCGATGTGTATTCCCTGCTATAAGATAAATGGTGCATAATGCCCCTTATTTCAATGGTGCATACTTGTTTCTAGATTGCAGTCCATTTTTCAACTTGGCTGGAAGTGCATACGGCATACAGGCATCCCTGATCTGTCGTACCCAGGATGTTGAAAGACTGCTCTGTGCTTTAAAGTTACCAGATTCTTGTTCACCATACAAACTTTCTTTAGCTCCTTTGGTAGTTCACCGTCACCTTCAGTGCTCCAACTGAAACACTGCTCAGGCCGGTGGAATCAGTCAGCTCTGCACAGATCACATATGCCAGAGGGGAGGGAAAAGGCATGTCTTTGCCGTGGCTGTGATCCATCAAGTACGACAGGCATACAGCCCACTGACAGAATGTTATTTAAGATGACAGAGTGCTGTGGAAGTGACCGTCTCCATCCAGCATCCCGCCAGTGTTTCAGGCCAACAACTGTATCAGCTTTAGTCCATTTGCTGTCCTATGTCAGCTTGTCAGAGGTGGGCATGTTAGGGATGTACCGCTGTCTTGCAAGCCGGAGGCAGACACCATGCAATTGTCATGCCAAAAAGATCGGGTTCACTCATAAACACTCATGTGTGTGTGCTGGTTATTTGATGCCATTCACACCTAAATTTAACAGGCAACATGAACAATATACGCTGTAACCGGACTTCTCTTCACAGCTAGAAATGAAGAACGCTGCACTTAGTTTGGATAGAAACGTCAGCTGTCAAAAATGCACTGCTGAGCTAAGAGTTTCGGTTAATTATTGTATTGGCGCACGATACGGAGCCACTTTAGAGCTGCAGTCAATTTGCATTGATCTAAGCCAAACTGTCCAGGTGATCCAAACCCCGAAAAGTGCACAAGTTTGAGTTTTTTTGTCTAACTTCTGCCTGAACTTTCCACGAACACAAATATAAACTGATTTTCATCTGTCTCTGGAGGTTAAGCAAACTCTTATAAAAGTCTTATAATAGGACACAAACAAAGAAGAGTATGAGGCATTGAGGTCACTACAGTTTATATAAACAAATCTAAAAAGTAAAATATGGGTTAAAAAAAATAAACAATAATCAAAGCAAATGTTGTAGTTGTTGTTAATTTGATCAAATTTTCCATCTCTCACATGTGAAAGTATGTATGCTTATTAATAGGGTGATATTTACCAATCCAACATCCACTTCATTGGGTATAAATGGTCAGCTGCTCGTTAACACAAATATCTAATCAGCCAATCCGCTGCACCATTCCCTGATGAATAAATTATCATATTAAAGTAATAAAAACACAAAAAACTTCCAAAGGAAATTTAAAAAAAGTGAGAAGAGCAAATCTAGGCTGCAACATAACTGAAAACAAACAGAGTTGAATGAATGCAAGTACCTACTTTAATTAATACTCTGAATAAAGCTCAGTAATAAAAATATGAGAACACTGCAAGCTTTACTGACACGACAGATCACATTAGAGTTAATTAAAGTGAAGCATAACTGAACTTCATGATGTCTCATAATTAACTTTCGCTGTGTGTTCATTCATACTATTTTAATACACACCTATGACCAGGGTTAGTTGCCCGTTCTGTTTGTTTTTTAATCTTGTAGTGTCTTATTCCTCACATTAACAAAGCGCCTTAAGAAAATCAGTGTTGTGATTTATTGGTGCGTGTGTGCTTTTTAAAAATGCAAAGAAATCCCTCACTTTGATGATCAGGCCTTAACTTTTCTTTCTGGTTTATTATTAATGTTGTTTATCTGCCGAGAAATAGTTCTGGAGCAGTCTAGTTGAGTTGGTCCAGAAAATAAGTTTCTAAAACATTGCGTGTAATAAAATGAATATGCTAAATAACCTGTAAAACCTACTGGAATATATTCCTGTAAACAGAACTTATTCAGCTATTAAAAAACCCTCCAAAGGCAACTGTGCTTCAGTTTGCATAAACAGGAAATGGCATAAGACAGAAAAACCTTGTTATCTGATATATATATGCAGCAACAATCTTTTACTGTGATTGAGTTTTCTCATAAGCCTCTGATGACTTTGTTTTAAATGCAATCTAGCCAAAAGGAAAGCTTAACATGCACATTATAACCTGCCTCTTCCATCATATACTGTTGCTAACAGGCAGTTTGGATTCATCGTTTTTTCCTGATATAACCAGCAGACTGTGAACTACATATTAACCGACTGCCGGCTCTTATACTCCCTTTATTTTGCATCTCTCTGTGATACCTGGATATGACGGCTGGAGGAACTAAGAGTAGGACCGGGTAAGGGACTGGAGCTGTGGCTGGGCTAATTAAATTTTCCAGGCACCACTGGCAGGCATGTTGCTCTTCAAGCACAGCTATTAACTTAGTTCTGCCCATTACCGTTCTCCTCCTCTACTTCTCCTCCTCACCTCTCATGCCATCCATCACACTCTGAGAGGTAAAGAAGGACGGAGGCACGGTTCAGAAGAAGGGAGAAAGAGATTGGGCGTGCTAGAGGCAGGAGAAGAGAAAGAGAAGAGGGAGACCTCAAAAAGTGGACTCGTTCTTCTGTGAATGTCCACAGAATAAGAAAAATCTCTGCTACAGTACGCTCGCACAGACACACACAATGTCTGCAGTGATTTACAGCAGCAAGATCCCACAACAAAACAGCTCCAGTAACAAATTGCAGCATAAAAAGGAGAAGCTGGCGTAAAGCTGGGTTGCAAAGCGGTTTGCATATGTGACGGCACCTGTGGACACCACCTCTACGGGACTTTCTAGTTGACCATCGGCTGGCATCCGTATGAGCTGAAACAATGCTGTCTGATCCCAAACTTAATGAAAACTTATTGCTTCCCTATTATTTTTTTTTGCTGGGAGTTTGCAACCCTATTAGTTAGGTTGCTTAATATTTCTGCTAAGTACTCTTTAAAATACCAGAATATGGAGGATGGAGTAGGTTTAAGTTTATTAGATTGATCAGTTTTGCTGAACTATGAAATATTTTGGGTGCAGTGTATTTGTTGCATACAGGTATAACAGGATAGCTTTAGTGTTTGTTTGTTTTTTGCTTGAACTTGAGTATGAACTTATACAAAATGCAGCAAGATATTAAAAAAACAGTTTTATTGATTAAAAAACACTATATCAGATTCATATCGGTATCGGCCGATATCCAAATTTATGATATCGGTATCAAACATAAAAAAGTGGTATTGTGCCATCTCTAGTAATTAATAATGCCAACAGAGTCGTATCAAGTGCATCAGTGAGCCGCTCAAGCAAGTCTGCATGGAAAATATCAAAGCATTAGAAGTGGGGCACTTAAATGGGACGCAGCAATTACTAAGGAGGTGCCACCAACGGCTACACCTCCTTAGGAAACTCAACTCCTTTGGAGTCAGCACACCCATCATGATGACTTTTTACTATGCCTTCCTGGAAAGCATCATGACCTTCTCCATCACCTGCTGGTTCCACTCCCTCAGCCTTCAGAACAAGAACAGACTGCAGCACACTGCATCAGTGTGCTCTAAAATCATTGGGCTGGCTGTCAGAACTCTGGCACAGGTTTTCAGCCAACAGGCCCTTAGAGAGGCAGCTAAAATCATCAACGACCCCTCTCACATTCTTCACCCCGCATTTCAATGCCTCCCCTCTGGGCGATGCCTCTGCTGCATTTCCTGCAGGACTGAGAGGAGGAGCGCCACCTTTGTCCCCAAAGCCACTCTGCTTTTTAACACCAGCCGATAACACCATTTCCCACACCAGAAACATAAACTACACTCTTTTTATACTACCGACACTTTATTCACTTTTAGTCACTCACAGTTATTTATTCACCTTTCAGTCACTTTAATTTTAAAACTGTATATACTGTATATTCTGTGTATTTATTATCTCACTATTATTGCCTGTTCTTAGTGTCCTTATCTTCAACGTTATGCTGCTCTGTTGTATGTTAATTGCCCCTTGGGGATAAATAAAGTCTAAAAAAAAAGGTTTACCGTTTGAAAGTTGGGGGTGTTGGATAAAGTCAGATGGCATTAATCACTACAAAGTCGCTACTACACTGCTTCCTCACTGGCTTCATCTTGTGCTTTGGGTTTGCTAAAAACAACCGATAAAATCTGTGAGCAATGTGAAAGAAGTAGCTAGTAGGCAGAAAAGCCCAGATGACTCTCCCAGTGCATTCTGATGTCTTTCAGCTCACTGTTTTGGATCACTCCCTGTTAGCAGTAGCAGGAGGAAGGTGGCTGTTTTCAGCGAAAAGAGAGTCTGAGACAAATTCATTCTATCAATCTGTTCAGCAATCAACAGCAGGCGAGGCAACTACAGGAAGTGACGACCACAAGAAGGATTTAAAAAAACAAAACATAACCAGAAGGAGTCTGGACAATGAAGATCATTTTAATTGAATCTGGTTAAACTGGCTGCTGGTTGGTCAAAGCAAACTGATCAAGGCGTTCTGTGTAAGCTGAAGTTACAGTTACAGTTTTAGGAATGTTTCCCATGCTTCGAACTCTTGTCAGACAACACTGTAATTTTTCTGACAAGAGCACAAAAGCCGGGCAGAGACAAACACGTGTGTCTAGACATTATCTCTCCTCTAGCTTAAATCCCTGCCAACCATATGCATCTTTCATCCAAACAACAAAAGGTGTGCAGCAGGCACCTGCTTGAATGTCAGCCCACAAAAACCAGACGTCTCCTGCAGGGAAAACAGGAGAGAAATCCGCTTAATAATCTACATTTCCAGAGTGGGAATTGCTGGAGGGCACAAACAGCCCTGAGCCTACCAGGAGGGAAAATAGAATTACTCTGAACGATACAAAGCTCTAAAAATATGAACGACTCCACTGTCTGCCCAACTTGTGTGTTGGAAAAAGAAACTGCTTGGTTCTTTCCACGTCACCCATTTCCCCTGTAGAAAACAGAGCTCACTGTGGTTTCTGAGGGACGGCATAAACTCCAACAGCAAACTCTTAAACACATGGACTAAGAAAAGGGCCTGTATTTAAATCCCCCCAATTATATTTAATTGAGGAAAAACACAGCCAATTCCAGCCGCACCGGCTGAGCCTGTGAGCTGAGCCTGTGAGCTGAGCTTGCATTGTGACGGGCCCGTTTTCACTGGGGACGGAGCAGTGGCAATGGAAACGTAAAGCTGGAGACTGAGGCAGGGATAGGGAGGAAACCGTGACAGAGGGAAAATGAATGAGAGTATAGATAATGAATGAAAGAGAGAAAAAAATTAGATCGAGCGAGGGAGGGAGGGTTGGATAATTACGGCTAGGAGGGAGGGGAATAACTTCCTCCGTTCTGCCCTCCTTGTCTTGTGGTGCAGGGTTATTTTTAGCTACGAAGGAGAGCAACAAGGTGCTGTAAAGGCAATCATTTCTGCTGCAGCACAGCCATCGCTCACTGCAACATCTCTGTCACGGCAGACAACACACACACACACAAATGCATGTGTGTGGTTTTTAAAGGCCAGACTAAAGCTGTCAATAGCCAAAATATAGCCAACATTCCCCCTTAAAGGGCCACAGTCTCAAACATATCGACAACACAACACCTAGCTACCTATCTACATCTGCCCAAATCAGATTTGTCAGCAATTTTCCACCCTTAATTTGCCACCTAAATAGCAACTCCTTTAATTGTTTTGGGCTAACGTGTATACTGCATTTCGCAAAGGTCAAGTTTCTCACTTGAAAGTGCTTCTCATTTTTCACACCGAAAACAAAAGCCCACTCTCAGATGCCAAACGTGTCAATACCAGCCGAAAGTGTGTCAGGTCAAGCCAATTGTGTTAGGGATTAGCTGAACGCACATACACAGAGTGTTTTCCCCACATCAATGACATTTACCGGGTCAAGGAGAAGAAATCCTATCCTAGCATCTGAATCAATAGCTCCTCTTAAAGGAATTAAAAACATACAGTATTTCATTACCCGATGCATCTAATAGCGTTTTCTGAAATTGATGTTTATATGCTTTTTGCTGTCCTATAGATCATCCCTCCACTTTCCATCTGTCTCCGCAGTACTACGTTGTGAGGTTAAAGTAATCAAATCTGAAATTTGATATCCGTGACCACTGGTGATCCTTTACTCATTAACATATGTTACATTTAATAAGTGGTGAGAAAACCCCCACACCTATCAGTGCACTCAAAACACGTCTTCTTGGGATCTAACTAGGACTAATTACAGCTTTAAACGCCTTGTCTAGATCTTCACTGCCATACAGGGACTTATGCAATTCAGTGCTAATTAGGCAAGTATGTTAGAAACAAACTTATTGCAAATGTTGAGATGATTTATAGATATGAATATGGTATGAAATATGAATAATGCTAAATAGTAACGTGTGTCAGCAGTTAAAGATCTGCTTCTTAGTATAGCATGACTCACAGCCCTGCAGTACCATGCAGAGAGAGACAAAGGGATTATGGCAGATTCCAAGAACAAAACAGTTATTTTACTTTAACAAAGAGATTGCTGCTCTACCACGTCTTTTTAAATTCGTTTTTTTTAATCAGGAAGTGAAGTCTGGAGTCTGGAAAATTGGAGGTCCGAAAGAAAACCCACGCAAGCACATAGAGAACATGCAAACTTCAAACAGGGCCAAACCAATCGCGCTGTTGCTGTGGAACGATTTTAACCACAGAGCCACTGTGCGCTTTGACCTGTTAGTTTGTTTTACTGTGTGAGTCTACAGTTAGTTTGGATCCAAGTTACGCTGAAACACCAAACACATTGCAACTTAAGGAAACACCAGGAAATAGAAAAATCTAGAAAAATCCAAAAGTACACAAAACGCAACAGAAGTTGGATAAAAGACTACGGAAGAAGTCAAAAAAAGAAAAGCAAACATCTTTTGTTTTTTGTGGGTTTTTCGTTTTTCTGTCATGTTTTATTCAACTTCTGTAATGTTTTGTCTGCGTTTGACCTCTCAGGGCCACCGTACCCAACTCACACAATAATACTAAATAAACTAACAACTGGCAGTGATAAGCCAGTAACTCCTTTGTCCATTAATGCAAAATTACTGTTGTTGTTCACAGAAATCTGGTAGCTTTACACAGAAAAATGTTAAATGTAGCAAACTACAAAAATACATATAAGCTATTATTGACTCATTAGGTGGCTAAAATGCTTAGCATCTCTCCCAGCACTCCTACTGCTCCTCCATACTGGGGGCATGCTGACAAGATGTATTATAGGTAATACACTGACTGTGGAGAAATAGTTCATATAAATCAAACAAATAAAAAATTCAAATTGACCTTTTAATACAAAAAAATTGGATGAAATACTAAATAAGATTAGAGGATTATTGGTTGTCTACAAAGCTAGGTTAACTGTTTCATACCTGCTTTCTTAAAGCCAAGAGAAACACCTGCCTGATGTGTCATCGTATCCATCACAAGATACTTGAATAGTATCAATCTCCTCTAACTTCAACCACAACAGGAAATGAGTGCAATCCTAAAATTACAAATTATTAATTTAAGTTGGAAATACGTATCTTACCTGTGATGAGTTCTCGTACTTCCATGTCGTTGGTCTTCCTCAGAAGGCGGATAAGGGCCGGGATGCCATCACAGTTCTTGATGGCCACCTTGTTGTCATTGTCCTTGCCATAGGAGATGTTGCGCAGGGCACCACAAGCCTTACGATGGACTTCAGACTTGGGGTGATCCAGAAGACCCACCAGAACTGGAATTCCCTTCAGCTGACGCACATCTTTCTTAATCTTGTCATTTTCGTAGCACAAGTGTTGCAGGTAGGCAGCGGCGTTGGACTTGACTGGGTCGATCGGGTGGCCTAGCATGGCAATGACCTCAGGGAGATCTGGGTCACGCCAGCGTGGGTCCTTGCGGATGCTGTCGATGGAAGGTGAGCGACGACCACCCATGCGGTCCAGACTGGCCATGCTACCCCTCTCTGGCTGAGCCAGTGGTGCTGAATACATCCCATGGATGTAAGGGTGGCGCTCATCGATCAGCTCAGCCTCAATGGGGTCATCTGGGTACCCTCTGGATGAAGAGAGAAGAGAGGACAGTTAGGACGAGGAAGATGGACGAGGTAAATGGGGGGTGACTCAGACAGATTTGTCCAAGAGAAGAATTAGGCAGCCGGGGGGAAACACTCTGAGAGAAGCTGACTGAGGTGAAAGCTGCTGACTAATGAGGGGAAAAGAGAAAGCAAAGGACAAGGCAAGTAAGAGGTGAAAAGAAGTGAGAGACAGAGGAGGACAAGGACACGGTACTGGACAGAAAGAGAAGGATCTGTGGTTCAGATCAGATTTTACCAGATTTGCCAGAAGCACTGTGATGCTAGTTCTTTGCAATAAAATACATATAGTATGCAGCATTCTTATTATTCCTCCGTGCCAGGTGGCAGCAACAAAAAAGTCAGACTTCAAGAAACATAAAGTCTTAGAAGGAGTGACTGAGAGACAGGAAAAGACTGGTGAAAGAAAAGACGGGCACTTCACAAAGAAACAGAGACAAGGCAATACCAAAGAAAATCCTTTGAAGGATAGCCTTGTGAAGTTTTTCCTTTTCTTTTTTTTTCTAGAAGCCACCACATACGGCAGAGAAAGGATTTGATGTCTTTTCCCCCAGGGAACAGCGAGAGCTCGGCTGTCCCCTCAGGGAGGACTATGAGCTCCTATGATACCTCCAGGGCTCCCTTTGCTCACAGTGCCAACTCTAGCATACAGTTGCTGAAATGTTAATGACCATCACTCTGGGACGCTTCTACCAGCATTACCCTTATTAGCGCTACTGACATTACAGCTAAGGACCTAAACAGTCTTCAGCTTTGCTAATTTTTCTGCAATGGAACTGAGTGGCAGAGAAAGAAGGGAGCTCATGGGGTCCGCTGAGGGGGGAGGTTCCTTTAATGATCCCCTATTTCCAAAGCCTCTCAGAGCCTGCTCTTTACAACTCTTTACTCCATAGACAGCCTCATCAAATTCCTGCTGGAACATGGATGAAAAAATAGGCGCTCAATTCCAGTGACAGATCATCGTTGCTAGAGTTCAGGTGACTTATTGTTTTTCTTTAATCATAGGAAAGGTTTTCTTTTTTTGTTGGGCTCAACTGCAGCAGCTCAGGTAAGCCAAATTTAACACTGGCAGAAAAGTTCAAAGGAACATTTTTGAAGCTTGTTTCACTGACATGTCTCCTTTGTCTATAAGGAGAATGTTTAGTAGGTAAAAATCTTAATATGGGAAGAGGAATATCATTACATGAGTGCACTTACGCACAGCCATTATCATACCTCGCCTACTCCACAGCTTGAAACTGCGTACCCTCATTACATAATACAGCTGCTCTCCGCTTGTGGTACTTGATATATGGTGGTTAGTGGTGTGACAAAATGGTGGTCAGTGGTAAGCTGACTGAGCTCTAGTTGTAATGTGTTTTTTATTAATTATGCTTCCCACGCATCGTCACTTTGTTTTTATGAACAAATTTGATGAATGTTTAGTGCTTACTTCAAATGAAAATCCTCTACTTCTTCACCTTCTCTATGTTGCGATGCAGTCTAGGTAGTAATGTCAAATGGTTGTAGTGATGTTGGCCCCGGTTTGAACACATTTTCTGTTCCCCTTGAAATTTAAGCCCAAGCCGTTTTCCAAAGAATCAGCCGCCGTAGTGAGTAGTTTACTACCTGGCAGGAGAAATCTCTGACATTTCAAAAAGCGATTTTCAATTGCTATCTGAGATCGCTTGTGAAAGAAAAATACAGACATGACATTTGCTCTTAGTCATTGCTTATAATGAGCTGACTAAATGTATCGGATGCAACAGGAGAAAAGTGACAACACAAAGCTGCGGGTCTTTTGGAAGTTCCCCACAAGCATCTCTCCCGTTCACGTCTCCTCTTATTAAGACGAAAGCTGTGAAGGTGTACGTCAGTTTTTTTGTTTCCTTTCCACTCTATGTTACAACCAGATTTTGGATGGTTTGCATAGTGTGGGTTGTTTGAAACAGCACCTTTTGTAATGATAGCTGTGGAGTGCAACAAATTTAATCAGGTTTTCACAGATCTCAAGTGCATGAAGTGTGCAAAGGTACTGGAGACCTTCCTAGGGCAAAATATGTATAGAACAGGGTGTTTAAAGCATATTAAGGCCGACAAGTTGATATGGTCCTGCATACTCTTTACAGCAGCAGGCAATTTTCCATATCTGTGTGCTATCAAAAGCCCTCCACAAAATAACGAGAGCTGGAAGGCAAATAGCACAACGTTAAGTGCTTGCACACCTAAATCAGTCATCTCTCTGTTTCTAAGTTCAGCACGGTGGAACAAAAAGGACATTTTGTTATTACTGCTTTTAAAGTCATTACATAAAATATATTTTGTTAATTTGTGCTAAACTTTGAGCAGTCAGTTTATCTCAATGTTTTTTCCGTTCTTTGCCAGATAAGAGACTTGGATGCTTAGGGGCCGTTGTATAATCAATAGAAGCTGGTTAAAAGTTGGCTGCAGGACACGTGCCCTCCCTCGTTTGTTGCGTTGTTTTTCCCATAACTGACATTTTGGCTTTTATGGTACAACTTGGTGCGTCTTACTGCCAGAAAAATCGATACGAGATGTACTAAAAGAAAAACTCCTGCTTAACTATTGTAAAAAGATTCTAAATCTCCTATTCAGGTGGATGGAAGGAGGATTAATAGAGATGGAGTAAGACAACAAGGCTGTCAAGAACAGCCCTGCGGCTAAATGCTGCAAGTTAACTAAATTGAAAGAGCTGTGGTGCTGAATGGCTGTAGCTTGAAGGCATATGTCAAGTCACAACAAACCTGAACTGCAAAGGGCATTTGGTGTATTCTCCGTGTTTACGATTCTTTTAAAAGTTTCTTTTTCCTCTCTAATCTTTATGGAACATTTTGGGGAGCCACAAATCTCAATAGCAGCCTGTAACCACAGTATGGAAGGAGGGGCCAATCACGAGCGCAGAAGCCTGATTACAGCACATCATTTGGACAACAACTGCTGCTCTGAGGTTTGGCAAAAAACACTGAGCTTCTTGACACACTACAAGGAAAAGGAGGGAAGTTTTAAGCGCATGTGCACGTGCTGCTGGTTTACTAATTGCTTCCATGTGTACGCCACGATCCAAACACATACAACAACATTTAGAGATCTCTTTCGCTATAAAGTATTTGACTTGACAAGGCAAAGAAAGGCAGAAATTACCCCGCTCTAAAAGAAGGGAAGTTCACAATCTCAGCATCAACAACACTGCACACACACACACACACACACACACACACACACACACACACACGCAGACACATTATCTGCAGTGCCGTGTTTCTCATGCACTTTCTTTAACGTGCACTTCAATACACAGATAAGATGTACAGTTGTGCAGATCGTGCCTCATTTAGATCTGGGCCAACGTGGCGGGGCCGGTGGTGAAGCAGACATCTTGAGGCTGAGTGATGGGAATGTCAGGATTTGCATTTAAATTGGCGCCATTGTGCGTGCAGGGTAGGGTGTATTCATAGGATGTGAAAGGGTTCTTTGCAGCCAGATATGATGATGCTCTGAGCATGATTACAGAAGATCACTCTCCTCATGTTAATCGAGCTGGTAAATGTCCAGCCTATTTGTGTCGTGTACGACTGCGCGGGCGCGCTTGTTTTGTTTTATGACACAAAGAACAAAGAAGAAAAGATAAGCAGATACAGTAGATATGAGATGTGTGCATGGCTGCAGAGTTTGGTATTCATCGATTTGTTTGAACTCTGTCACATCCTCACTATGCTCCCATTGCTTCATCGTTTGTCAATTACTTGCATCGCATTTCAGTCACGGCCATGCATGAGCCTCATCTTCTGCAGGCCCATAAAAAGAGGCGACTATGAAGGATTACAGGCTTAGAAGATGTTTGGATTTCATATGTACAAATACCATCCTGGCATTTATGAGGTTTTCAGTGACTGTCCCTGTTGACAGTTTGCTCATTTTGAATTAATATTGTTTTATCGTGCATAGAAGTCATTGTGGAAATGGGAAGTGAAAGGAACGGAGCTGGAGTCTTTCCATCCAATCACTTTTTAATTACTCTGGTTTTCTGATAGCATTTTCTTTTACATAACTACTTGATTTACTTATTTTTTTAATAAAGTAACATTGTTTCATTGACAGAGTGGAAGTATAACTACCCTGCTTCCACAGATGGGAATAATACGGAATGCAGCAACTTCAAAAAAAAGTGGTAAAAAAGTGGACAAAGACAAATCAAAACTGGAAACTGACCAACTGTATTAAAAAGAAATGCTCATTTTGAATTTGAGGCCAGCAACACACGTCAAAGACACTGGAACAAGATAAAGTAAGTAATGCTAAACAGGAATCTCAGATATCTTGTAACTGGTTGTTTAGCAACAGGTCATCAGAATGATACAAAGAGCAATTACAAAGCAGGAGCAGAAATCACTTCTTGTGCTCAGGAAAACAATGATCAGCAAAGATAGTCCAGGGCAACCTCACAAATGCAAAATCCAGAAGCATCACCATCTGCTATGGGCCAAAGATCTTTTGCATGGAGCAGCAGTGCACGAGTGTCCTGTACAAATGCACTCATGCACTTAACAATATGAACCGATTTCATGGCAGGTCTGGCTTGTTTTAGCACTCTGGATGCTAAAATAGCATCCTGCAGTCCAAACCTGTCACCCTGTAAAAACACTAGAGACGCTGATGAGCAGGTGAAATCCTGCATCAGGCAAGAATAAGAAACAATTTGCTTTCAAAACTGCAACAACTGCTCTCCTTATTTTAAGCGTTATTGAGGTGATGCAACACAGCTGTAACTTTTTTCAAAAGGAGCACAGAAAAACTGAAAAACTACTCTTGCTCTGGTTGGATTTGAATGCCTCTTGACAAGATGGGACAAGGGAGAAAATGCCTGAGTTGGCTAGTGTCACTACAGACAAAAGAGGATAGAAATGACCCCCTCCATCCACCGTCCCACCCCACACTATGCAATTACGCGGTCACTAAATGTGTCTGCATGTATTTACATGTCTGTGTGGGGGGAGTGACCCCCAACGCTGACTGTCCAAGGAGAGATGAGCCATTAAAGACTGGTTTAAAAAAGCTTCAGTAGTCTGGCACGGTTCAAAAGCAGCTATTAATCAACCTGGCCCTGAGGACACCCACACCTGAAAGGTGCTCGTGGACACACGCAGTGTGTCACACACACATTAAGGATGTGCTAGGCATTCACATTCAGACAGTGTGGGGGATGGGGAGAGGAAGGAAGAGCAACATGTATCTGCAAAGCCTGAGCAGGAGTAAGAAAGAGATGCCAGATATATATATATCTATATCTATATCTATCTATCTATCTATCTATCTATCTATCTATCTATCTATCTATATATATATATATATAGAGAGAGAGAGAGAGAGAGAGAGAGAGAGAGAGAAGAGAGAGAGAGAGAGAGAGAGAGAGAGAGAGAGAGAGAGAGAGAGAGGGAGGAGAGAGAGAGAGAGAGAGAGAGAGAGAGAGAGAGAGAGAGAGAATGACACAAAATATCAGATAAAGCTCCATCAGGCTTGTCTAATTCTACACATCACACACTATACGGAAGCTACAATTAGCACCTGCTGCTTGGAGTTTTCATTCATGAACATAAACCGTAAAAAAATGATCCCTCCTTTCAATGGTTGGCTCACAGATACAAAGCAGAGATTCAAAGTTAAGTTCTTTTACAGGACATAAGGTATCTCATGTCTGATGTTCACTAAGATTACTGAAAAAATGTTCGACTGTGTTAACAGATGACAAAGGGAGAAGCTGAAGGTTGAAGAAGAGAAACAGCAAATGCAGATGTTGCCATGTAAAGAAATTCACGATGTGATCCATCTGTTAACATCCTGTCATGTTATGGTTCACCTTTCTGGCTCAATGACCGTATGCAAGTCTCTGCATTTTTGTATGTATGTGTACTTCATAGCTATGGTAATACAAGACTTTCAAATGAGGCACATCCAGAGAAGCCCAAAAAGACATCATCATTTCTGTCCATGAGCAAACACTCAGCGGACTCCACGGAGGTGACAAAATGAGTGCTTGACTCCAATGCATAAAGAGGTTTTATTACAAAACATCTTCATTTCTGAGCATAATTGAGGGCTTGCAACGTAATGATAAGCTGTTATTAAAGTCCTTAAATTCCCAGATTTATTACAGCACGCTGGGTTAGCCAGTGCTTTCTTGGAAGAATATTAATTGTGCTTCGAGTGCTCAGGAGAGACTGGGCACTCGGGAGTGAGCTCACTGTCACTGTTACTGTTACTGGAAGGGAAAAGGCTGTTTGGATGCTGTTGTTTTGACACGAGTGCAGGAAAAACTAAGCAAAGAAGAAAGAAAGATCGTCTTTCTTTGGACAGCAGTCATCCAAGAGCTGCTACAAATCTGTGTTTGTGTGTGTGTGCGCAAGTTTGTGTGGGCAATCACATGAGCAGCTGTCAGTGTGCATGTCTGAGGGGTGTATGTGGCTGTTAGGCCTGTGTTGTGACACATGTAAGGCAGGCTACAAATTGCCTGTCAAAGAAAGCGCCTCTCACAAAGCGGATGGGGGAGTGACTCATTTTGTGAAGATGTGGATTATTATTAAGTGTGTGTGTGTGTGTGTGTGTGTGTGTGTGTGTGTGTGTGTGTGTGTGTGTGTGTGTGTGAGACACAGACAGGTACTATGTGTGTAATTGTCAGAGCTAAGTCAAAAGTGTGTAAAGACAGATATTCTGATTAGCCATCTGTTCTTCGGAGCCTCATCCGCATCAGTGTACTCTGAAATGCACAAGTGGGTCTGTACATAAGTTTAATTAAGATGCTGGATGAAAGCAGACTTCTGCATCACTGTAAAACATGTGTTATCCTTCTTTTTTCATGCCTTTGGATGACGGATTGCTACTGAGAAATGAGACCTTCCACGACCCTTTTGGTTTCCTTCAGCAGCCTATGGAGGAT
The DNA here is from genome assembly GCF_018398535.1 of Haplochromis burtoni. NCBI lineage: Eukaryota > Metazoa > Chordata > Actinopteri > Cichliformes > Cichlidae > Haplochromis > Haplochromis burtoni. The sequence goes on along the minus strand of NW_024582587.1, from coordinate 197,509 downwards.
TTCTATGTCATGTCCTGAACTCTATGAACAAGTGCCTTTCTCAGTGAGTAACACTAGCTAGAAAATTCAAGTTAACAAACTGTTCAACGAATGACTGGCTCCCAAGAACTTCACATAGAGAATAAGAAGGAAAACTTTCTGCTTCAGCTCTGCTAATTCCTCCGAACTTCTGGGCCTGGTCTGGCAATTTTCACATTAGTCTATTAATAATAGAGTAGCTCAGTTACCACTATATGGCTAACTTTATCCTGCTTGCTAATCTCATTGCTTATTAAATCATATGTGTAGAGTGACAAGTGATACTGATTTTGGCCAATAATAAGTAACTGTTGCTTTGTACTGAAACAGACTAATTTTCCGGTAGCCATACCTTTGTTATGCAGCATGTATCATTGGTCAACTTTAGTTTCAACATGCTGATATTGAGGCAGAAACACTGATCTTTCAGCTAGTGTACAAGATTCATAATGTCTCTATGGCAACTGACATACAGATGTTTACTTCAAATACAAAGTAACATTTATTTTTCTGTGTATTAGCTAAATTTACACAGGTAACTCAAATGTAACATTTGCACATTGTTATGCTTATTACACTTACAATTTAACGGTCACCAGAGGGGTTACATTTTAAGAATTGGCATTATTTCCTGTCTCGTGCACCTTTATCATTCTACACCATTAACTGAGGGTCAAAGATGGTCATAACAAATGCTAGAGAGAGGAAATTCCTATATTTCCACTTAAAAACCCCTATTGTTGATATTAATGTGAGGGTTAACGTGCCTGACCTGTAACAAAATGTTCAAAACCGTTCTCTTTCTTCTTTTTGTGTCGTTTTAAACACTGCTCACAATCATATGTAGCAGTAATTAAACTATTTAGGTTTATGATTTATATTTAGATCAACACTTTTCAATAAAAGAAAATATATTTGTCACCATCCGTGTAGAGTTGACGATGACATGAGCCGCATGGGGCCGTTGCCACTCCGTCTTTATTCTGAGTTACACCTTCCTATTGCATTTCTAATGGTGCCAATAATTTAATATGTTATCTTTCAAATTCTCAACTTCGGCTAACCTTCTGGACGTGGATGTCATTAATAACAATGATGTCCTGGAAGTTATGGAGAGCCTCTTTAAATACAACTAAAACCAAACACATCCAGACTCTTTCCTCTCTTGCTCTTTGCTGCACTTAAACCTCCACAGCCTGTCTTTAGACTTGGCTTCAGGCCCAAACATTTTAGCCCTTAGATTGGTGGAGGAAAGGTGTAGGAACTTGAAAATATCCATGTGCTACAGATCGCTGATTGAAAAGAAGTCTTTAAGACACACCAAGTCGACTTCAAACCCTCTCTTCGATTTACTTGAGAGTGGACATTTTTCTCAGGTTCTCCTTTGGGCGGCAACAAACTGATTGGAAACTATTAGGAGACAAGGGTCCATTTTGGGATCTTATTGTTAGAGGCTGACAAGCTTTTTTCTGCCCAGCGGAGCCAAGTTTTATGCCTCTCTCTACAAAGGATCCTGAAAAAAAGGAAAGGCTTTGAAAGATAGCTGACAAAAGCCCGCTGTCCTCTCCGACTCTCCCTCATCATGTCTCTCATTCCCACCTCTTTACCCCTGACAGAAAAACATGTTCACTATCTACTTGGAGGAAAACAGCAATCAAAACCAACTTATTCTTTGCTTCCTTTCTCAAACAAGGTGCTCACAGACAAGAGACATCTGTTTACTATGATGTAGTCTTTTTTTTATGGTGTAAATGAGACAAATACTCTCTCATTGCAGAGTTCACTTGTGTTAACACAAAGTATCTTAAGCATAAAATACTCCAAAACAGAATTCTAGTGCAAAAAAGTAAAATATATACACTGTATGAACTTGCACACCTTTACCAAATTATTATTCCCCATAAGCAGTAGTAGCAGTATAAATGGCTGTATATTACGATCTCACTATGTCAAATATTAGCCAAGGACTCTTTTGTAAAAGCAACCCTCACCTGACTCGGGGGCCATCACGCAGCGGTTCCCGGTGGGTGCGCCCACGGTTGGCCCCTGGCAGGGTGCGTCGGTTGGCAGTGGAGTAATCAGGCTCCAGCTCATATGGCTCTTCTTCTTCGGGGCCCAAGCTGCGGCGATCATCCTCCAGACCATACGGCTCAGGCTGGAAGCGTTCTGGTTGTGAGCGGTTCAGATCCACAGTGCTGCTGCCCATAGGCACCTGGGGCTGCGCCACATGGCCATAATCATCCTTTCTGATAGGCAGGGTGTAGCTATTCTCCGGCCGGTAGCTATTAGGCATGTATGGGTACCGCGGCGGCCGGTAGTTGACACCACGAGAAAGACTGCCGTAGTTATCCGTCAAATCGGTGTAGCCATCGTGAAGACCATAATGGCGAATGTACTGGCTCTCCGGTGTCTCTCCGTATGAATCGTTGTAGGAGTTGTTGTAGGAGCGCGTCAGGGTTGAGGTTGCTTGAGGCGTTATGAAGCGGTCACTTCCATTCTTCAGGTATCGCCGGTCAATGGAATCGGTGTAGCTGCCCAGCGGGGACGTGCCTTCAGGCAGCGGCAAGCCATCGGGGCCGAGGGGCACCTGACGCACTGTCCGAGTGGTCACCGTCTTCACCATCTTAGTCACCTGCATGGGGAAACAGATACACACTGTCAGACAGCGTAGAACAATGTTACACCAAACCTATGCTTAGGTTTAAATACAGTGGTCAGCTTTAAGCTGACAACACACATAATAAATGTGAGCACTTGGAAATGTTAAGGTTTAACTCAATCTTTAAACCCTCATGCCAACGAGGCATAGTACTAACTGACCGATATTCAATTTTCAGCCTGTGTAACACGTTGATTGTTAGAAAAAAAGCAGGCAGTACATCCGATCTGCTTTAAGACAAACGCTCCAAATTTAAACCCCAGATGCTGTGTGTACACAGGAAGTGCAAATTCAGGCTGAATAGTGCTGCAACTGAGCCTGATGGAAGTTGTATAGCTCCACTGGACCTTGAGTCCCGAATGGCTCCAGATGAGCAATGTAGCATCACAGTCCATAGCTGAGGGACTGTTAAAGCCAGACCTGCGTGCACGCATTTCTCAAATTCGCATCATCCTTGAGCTAAATAACTCTGCTTCCTCTGCTGTCTGTGTTGTTTTCTGGCTGGAGAATGACAGACAGCGACTCCCTCCTTGGGCTCTCTGCCCATACAGAAAGCAATTTGCTGCCCACTGAATTCTGCTGTGGCTGATAATTGGCTATTTTGTCCATGGCTATAAATTCATCTTTAAAATTAATGAAGCTGATGAAAATTAACCGTCATCTGCAAGGGGCGCAGGTCTGATGTAGTTCACGTCGTGCCTGACAAGGTGTTGCAGAGAGTTTTGTTCCCTTAAAAACTTAAAATCTAAGGAAAAAGACAAAAAAAGACCCTGCTCATTCCTGATTCCGATGGGCTTCATTTTCAGTACCGGCCCTGTTAATCTGAAAACGCCGTCTTTATTTTCCCATCAATGCCATGATTCTGATTTTAATCAGGAGCAGAGGCACGTAATAATATCATGGAACCACAATGAAGCATTAAACCGCACCACAAAGGACGGCGCCAGGAGCAAACGCATAAACCACATATCAGTTGTTAAACACGGCATCCTCATTAACTTGCTTGAAACAAATAGAAATTTTCACTGGCCTTGTTTCTTGGTTACACTCTCACTGTGAGCTACATAAGACAGCCTATTTCAGGAACGTCAAGGTTCATTTCCATGTTTTAAGCACAGTAATTACTGAATAGTTTGCATTTGTTTCTAACTGCACAAAGCTGAGGTGGAGTGGCATAGTAAAAAAAAAAACCCAAAGAGCTCATTTGCTTGAGTTACATCAGCTAAAGGATGTGCATGACCTTAGAATCACAATAATGAGCGTGCTTTCATCTTGTTCACTGTGGCAGGTCATAGCAGGACCTCAAGTCTAGACTGCTCTGGTGCTACTTGCTGGGCTTCGGTGACCCAACAAGAGCTAGAGGCTGAATGTCATACCGTGCATGAGGTGGCTACATGTGCACAATAAATAAATAAACATTTCTAGTATTTTTTAATCACATTTGGTTAATATTTGGTGCCATTTTATTCTGACAGAAACTGAGACGAGGGTATGTTGAATGCTACAGCTTCCCAGCCTCGACACGCCCGGCTGCCTTGTACTAACACAGCTTTTTAGACGATTTGCAAGGGCTGCAAAGGGAGCTATCGGATAGGTTTCAAACGCTCTTTGATGTGCGCTCAAGTTCACAAGGCGTTAAACCGTCACGCACGGGTAGACGAGGGACCAGGGTTTCAGAAGAGCCTCTGAAATATGCTCAAGTGGTGTAAACAGGCTCAAAAGAGAATTGCTAAATTGGTTGCAAATATATATGAATATGTAGCAATACTCAAGATTTCTGTGTTTGTACATGCTTGGAAAGTCACAGCAGTACTGAAAAATGTTTAACAAAAAAACAAAGCAAACAAAAAACCCACAGGCAGTTAAGACACAGTCCTAGACTGTTTACCAAACTGTTAAAACAGAGGGGAAAGTAGCAGGCGTCAAACTGTCCACTTTACAGCACTGCAAGACATTTCACAACCTCTGTGGCATTCACTTTATCGGGCGCTTAAATTGACAAGGTGGCCATGGGTTAGTGAGGCAGAACTGAGGGAGTGATCAGATTTTTGAGCAGCTTGTGATTGCAAAACCTTAGATTAGTTTTCATCTTCTCTTAAAGAGAATGAGGAAAATTAAAACTGTTATTATATCTTGGGAAAATTCAGGCAGGCGGGGGGAGGCAAGAAACAACACAAATCACACAGGCTCGGCGTCCTTTACTGGGTCTGTCTCAGATAGCTCAGATAGGGTGGGGGTCGAGTTGGTGACCGGGGTGGGGGTGCGTGTGGCAGGCCTGGACTCCACTAACAAGTTGTCAGGTACCAACAATGGATGGTAGGTGCGACGGGTGATGGTTTTCACCACTTTGGTGACCTGAAGTTGAAGGGATTCGTGGGAAAATTTGTTTCATTACACACTGATCCATACAGTTCTGATTCACATAGTCTGAGTGTAACAAGCAACGGTGTGCAAAAGAGAAACAGCTTAGGAATAACAAAATGATCTAATAAACAGATACACTGCTATTTTAATGAGCTGGAATCACCACTAAACCACAGATGTGTAAGAGAAGTCTCCTCCAGTGCCAGTGGGACCTTAGAGGAGGGGTCAAATATTTGTGAAGGAGTAAAGCTCTTCCCATAATTCAGATATTTAGCTACTATGTGTTTTCCGTCATGAGACTGTGATATTCTTTCTTTTAACTGTTTGAAACCCAAAATGGCCACAGCTGGCCGGTCAGAGTGTTTCTATTTTTTGGATCAAAAATTTTTTTGTACACACTATATGTTAATAACATCAACACCTAGCAATAAATCCGTCAGATGACTGTTCATGTTATAATGTCGGGTGTGGAGCATCCACAGCTATTCAGTCTGGAGGAGGCTGTAAAGCTTTGTGAAAGGAGGCTGATACAGGTCGATGAGCCAATGAAGCTCACTTCTGATGGATGACAGCGACACCAACATTTTTAAGGATTTCAACTTTTCTGTTGGCCTGAGTGACTGAAGCTTTCTTTGAGGTGGAGCTAACATTGCTGGAGTCAAACATTAGCATAATGTTAGCTTATAACCAGCTGTTCTTGTTGTTGTTTAGCTGGCTCTTGGTAACTGTCGAAGATGGGAGGGTAGCAATTCTGATCTGCTGACAGTAACTGGGACAAAATTGAGAATGAAAAGGCGTGTTTATGCCTATTTTAGTGTGTTAGAGCTCTGATTTCAGTTTAGTGCATGAGGCTTGAGATGAGCAGGAAAAGGACGAGGTAGAAATGTGGAAGGGGAAAGGAGTGGTGGAGGTGCCAGATCAGGAATCAGATCAGGAATCTGGAAGATTCTAATAGGATACTATATCGGTAAAGACCCTACAATAATACACAGAAAACAGATATATGTATATATATATTAAAAAAACCTCATCTTAAGTGCGTCATGGTTCCATATATGGCACTTATAGCAGAATTCAAACATAATGTGTTAAGCATAGGTTACCTTTTCGTGACACTGAAACTTCAGGTTAAACGTACCTCTCTAACTTATTAAAAGCAGTTTTTAAAAAAGAAGTCCAGATGTAGAAGCCTATGGGGGGGGG
>NW_024582587.1:170711-191245 GCF_018398535.1 Haplochromis burtoni | reverse complement strand
GGGGGGGGGGAACCTCTCACTTGATTTATTTGAGGTTATGGTCTTAATGGCTAGTTTCAAGTCTTCATAAACGCAAAATCATGTTCATTCTGTAAGCTATGGTTCCAGTTAGAGCCAAGGAGGAGGATAAAACAGGCTTTTAGAGCATACGAGCGTGTGGTGTCCCTCAGTTTCTCAGCCAGATCAGTTTCTCGCTTGTTGTCTCTAGTTTCAAAATACTGAGGTGGCAATCGTTAAATGGCTCAGCACCAGGGAACTTCCCTAAACGATTGATGACGTCACAGTGGCTACATGCTGCTTTTCCATGCATTTTATGGTCGCATAAAATGTTTGGGGGAAAGTGGGCTTTAACACTAGGCCTGTTGAAATCGTGACTCAGACGTTATTATTCAGTTTTGTCACGATTGTTAATTATTCCTCTGAATCCAGCATTTGTCAGGAAGCTTCAACTTCTGTAGCCCCACGCAGAGTTAGCCTGCTATCTCTCATTAGCCTCCTGCAGTGAGAATAGACAAAGACTTGAGAAACCCATTCAGCAATTTTGAATACATTGTATCCGAAGCACCAGTCAAATCATTTTTCCTGTGGGTGTCAGACACGGAGCTATTGACAACTGTGTCGATTTCAAGAACGTCCCAAGGTGGCAATTTTCCTTTGATTAGCTGCTTCGTTAGCAATCATTCCACTGAAGCCAGTTTTAAAAAGGGGCTCACAATATATCTGACACCACTGTTGCAGTGTATCATCAACTTTTAGGAGGATAAAGAAAATTAAGACTCTTGTCAGATTTCAAAGCTAATTATGTGCCGGGCTCGGCCATACTTATAAACCATGTCACATGGCTACAGCAGTTGTCTGCATCTTGAGAGAAAAGCGTTCTTACTCTGCTCTAGTAACTGCCTAGCTTGATGAGTGTGCAGTCTATCTTCATCAAAGACAATTTCTTTTTTTAATAACAGCCAGACATGAATAAATCACCATTAGGCCTTTTTTTCCCCTCCGGAAGATAATAACCAGTTGCTGCTTCAGTTTGACTTGCCAGTGCATGATGGGCGATGAAAATGCTATTGGTTTGGTGGTCTGCATCCACACACACACACTAGCTCACATCCAGACCAATGAGAAAGAAGGCTGCTTTTATTGGTCCAACTGTACTTTAGCACTGAAATGACCGGTGTTTTATTCAGAGTGTCTGCCAGCAGGAAAAGAGGGCTGGGAGGCAGCCAAGAAAAAAGAAAAAAAAAGCATGGCATTGTAGGGCAGGAGGTAGAATGTGGATCTAATTGGGCATGTATATGTGTTCTAACTCATACGCACGTTCAGGGTCCGGGCCAGTTCACTTTTGAGTTGACCTGATTGAGCGCATAAACAGAACCAGCAGTTAATCTGCCAATGAAAGGTTATTCAGTGCTGTTTTGCAGCCTTAAATGAGAAATTTCCAAGATTAACTCCATTTGTCACCTGAGATTTACCGGTCTCTTTGCACAACCACACAGTTCTACAACACAAGTCCCATCTGTTTTTATTTTTTCCCAATGGACAATCAGGGGGGAAAACTTTTCTCTTCCTTTCCCATTATTCAACCAAGTAATTTTCCCGAATACTGAATTAAAAGAAAAATATTTACAACTGAACAAACTTTTTTCTTTTTTTGCCTGCAAATCAGCAATGTAGGAGAAGCTCCAGTGCTTCAACTTCAAACGGTCAGGTGGGGGATAACCATAAAGGGAAAGGAGTGTGTTAGCATTAGAAAGCATGGCAAACCTTTGGGTTAAAAGAGCACGTATGCACATAAATACAACTGATTTGCTGGGAGAAATGGAAAGAGGGATAGGGTAAAGGAACACTTCAGAAAAGGGAGTCAAAGACAGGAGAGGAGTTGAGGAAAAAGACAGACAAGGAAAGCGAGCAGGACAAAATTCTCTTTGTAAATTCTCATCTGGGTCTGGATCTGTTTACCACCACAGACCTACAACCTTCCACAAGTTCACCCTGAGCAATCTGCTTAATCTACATTCCCCTTCAAAGTGACTTCCAGAAAACAGGCAACCCCACCTCTCAGCAGGGTGGCAGGCCCTTAAAACTAACCTCGTTCTTTCCCCGTCCTTGATTAGTGTGATGTTTTACTGCGTGCGTTTTGTGTGTGTTACTCCTAACAAGTCTTGCGCTGTAATGCATAAAAGCGTGCGAGAGAGTTTGTGTGGCCAATTCCCTAGCAGTAAACAGGCTGGAGGGCAACGGGTCCTCCCTGATGAGGGATTAGACCAGGCTTTTTAATTACAGTTTCACAGTCACAGGAGTAAGAGCTCCACACAGCTCCTCACCACTGCTCTGGAAGCCTCCAGCTACAGCAGCTGACTGTAGCCACAAAGGCGTATATCTGAATCCCCCCGCAAAGATTTTGCAATACAACCCTATCTCTGAACGCCTTAAAATGTAGAAGCAAAAACTGAATTTTCAATCCCAGCATTATTCTGATGATGCTGTTTGGTCAAATCCAATACAACAATGAATTCAGGCTTTAGCAGAATAATGATACCGCCTGAAAAGGTTTCACAGCTCTGAGATCTTCAGCAAGGTAGCAAATGATTTTGTCCTGGTTTACATGTTAAACAAACACCAAATTTACTTTGATTTCAAGAAACCTAAAACAATTTCACTGATATTAAAATTCCCCAACCTTATAATTTAAAGCGTACAGTTTCAGGAAAATGTTTGTGAACACTTCACTGTGTTTCTTGATAAATATCACCTAAAACGTCATTAGATTTTCACAAAAGTCCTAAAATTAGATATAGATAAAAACTAGACTTGGACATTTATTTATTAAGGAAAATGGACTGCATTAGTCAAAACTCTTTAGAGAGAACGCATAATGAGTTGCTGTTTTTGTGCAGGACCCACTAATCTGATGTGTTTGTGCCATTATTTGCTTTCTCAGACGTTATTGTGAAGGTCCGACTTTGATTGATCCTTTTTCCAAACTCACTGATTCAAAGAGTCTGATTCTAATGTCGCCTCCATATTTACTGCTAAGGCCACAGACTGTCAAGCTTTTGCTTGCAGCTGTATATCAAAGTTATAAATTATAGACTTTCTTATAATTTATGATTCCACCAAGGAATACTGAGACACTACATAAAACAAAGACAGAGAAAAACTATGCAAAAGAGAGTATTGCTAGGGACAGATCAACCGAGGTGGAAGCAGCAAGCAGTGGCTTAAGTGAGAGGTCGCTTTTAGCTTGTGATGATGCAGAGTTGTGTTGCACGCTGCTGCTATAGCCTGTATGGGCACACAAATAATGGCGGCGTGATGGGAAAAGCTATACTGGTACAAAAGTCAACTCACCTTCACGTTAGCTGATATACCCTTACAGAAAAACAAAAGAACACAGTAAAGGACGAATCAACAAAGGAGCTTTTGAGGAGCACAAAACTGATAGAACATCAGGGGAATTTGCTCATAATAATAATAATAATAACAATAACAAATAAAAGAAAGAAAATGAAGAAAATAAAGCCATGAGAAGGAGATGAAACCACTTTGGGCTGTAGGATTATGGGATTTATAGTTCTTAAGAATGGAAGTCTGGGAGTGGAGATACGGTACCAAGCAGTAATCCATAAGCATAATTTGAGCAATACTGAAATGGATCAAAGGGACTTTGGGGAGTTTTGCTACTATGAGGTTATTGGGATCAATGTGCCAAAACAATGCCGCTGCTTTGAAGAGTCCTACTCGTGTGATAGTACGCAGAAAAAGTATGGCTTACCAGTGTTATGCACAGCTTTATTTTAGAAAACATTTTAAAGTTTCAAATTTTAACTGGATCACTCCTTTAAGTTAATATATCTGTGGGGGACAAAAATGATTTGATCCCCTGCTGAATTTATAAGTTTGGTCACTTGCAAAGAAATGAACAGAAATTTGCTCCATTTAAATGCTAGAAATGCACCAGTTCAACAGCGTATCAAATAATTTGCCCCCCTGTATAACTGACCTTTCTTTTTAATCATGTCATCACTATTTTTTTTTTTTTTTAGGATCAGCATCAGCCCCTGCCTATGCACTGTGACCATGCTGTGTGTGCAGCTTTGCGTCTTACCTTGGTTTCTGTGCGCCGTGTGGTTCCATCATCAGAGGTGACCACTGAGACGTGGGAGGTGGGGGTGCCGGGGTCTTCTTCAATGGTGACCGTCTCCTCCACCACCTCCTGCGGCTCTTGCATCATGGCCAGGGATGTGGCGTTACTGGGGCTCTGCTCCTGTGCAGAGAGAAGTAAAAAAGAGAATCTGAGAAAAACTGAACTGAAATAACCGACAGATTTAAAAAAATAAAATAAAAATCAGCTGTTAAGATAGAGTGGAGAAAAACAGAACAGCATCCAGGTAATCATCCATTAGACATACGACAAGATGAAACTTTAATTGGGCCACAGCAGCAACAAATGACATTAGAATCCAGCAGAGAGAAGCAGAGCATAAATAAGAACATTGCAAATGAAGTGTATTAAATATAATGCCACCTGCAATTTGCAATGCAACACTCGAACATCAAGTAGATGGAAAGTGTGAAGCGCATGGCGTGAATAATAATGTGTAGAAAATAACCGCTTTAAAATACACGGATATGAATAATAAGTGTTTACGATTTCCAAACACGATGCGGTATGAAAAAAAAGGGCTGCAGAAAATATTCATGAAAATGACTGAAATATGAAAATGTAACTGTATTGTATGGATATAATTAAAAATAACATACTGCCGTTTTCACAACGACAGTGACTCAGTGTGTCAAACGTATTCAGTCTGTCCCTGCTTGTGTATAGGTCATGGAAATGTACATACACTGTCAAAGATTTAAAAAAGCACTTTAAAAACACAAATGCACAACTGGTTCACTCAAAAAAGGACGTAGCTGAATTTGAAATGTTCACGTTATTGTCACTGTAACAGCAGCAGATTTAGGATAGGGAACATCAGACATGCACTGATTCAGTAATTGAATTGGATAGTGGTTGGACAGTGACTCAGAAAGCTAGACTGGACATCGATGACAATGGGCCAATCGATTGGATTCGGTCTTGCTCTGTGTTTACTATGCCACGTGTCAGCAGCAGCGCAGTGATTGTTAGAACAAAACCTAACATAGCACGGAGGAAGATAACAACAACTTGTCAGCAGATTGGAGGTATTCCACACGTCTTGCTTGTGGCAGGTAAGTTTGTGACTTAAACTGTGGCCAGGTGTCTTCATTCGACTGAAAAACTGTTGACAACTCTTTCCCTCTCTCCCAACTCTCTCTGTCACAGTGCTCTGCAAAAGCCTTGAGCCATTCCTTGGTTCTTTATATTTTGCTAGGAAAATGGGTGAAACTATTTCTTCAAATGTGGAAAACTTAAATTGAAATACAGTAAAAAAGAAAAAAAAAGAAAAAGCAGAGTTAATACAGTTCTAACAGGTTTAAAATCAATATTTGGAGTGACCAGCTTTGCTCTTCAACACAGATTGAACTCTTTTAGACACGCTTTCTTATCATTTCTTTAAGTAGTCTTCAGGAATATTTCTCTAGGCTTCTTGTTTCTACCTTGAGCTCTGATCCCGGTCAAGATAATCTCACACTGCTTCATCAATGCTGAGGTCTGGTCTCTGAGGAGGCCAATGACGATTTAAAATCTGATGGTACTTTTCTACATTCATATTTCCATCACTTCTGACAGGATCCCCACAGCCACTCACAGAACTACAGCATGAAACCACGACAGAGCCTCTACCATGTTTTATTAATGGCAAAAGACACCACTGTTAAACCTCTCTCCTGATCTCCCCAATTCATAGTGACATTGATTTGAATCAGAAATTTCAAATTTGGATTTAACACTACAAAATACCTGATGCCACTAATTTTCAGTCTAGTTATTATATAATTTGATGTACCTCGGTCTTTACTTCCTGTTTCCCTTTAACTGAGTTTCAGATGAGGCTTCAGTGAACAGTAGATGGATCAGATGAAAAGGAGCTTTGCAAGGCATCATTACATCATTCATTGACAATAAAAGGGTTTAACAACAAGCAAATACATATCTACTTCAGGTTTTCTGTCAAAATACCTTATTCCACATATTAACTACAATATAGCTTTCCCATTACCTCCTGTATTTACTGAACTGATCCATTCTACACTCAGAAAAAGTGAATTCTCCATTTTATATATTTCCTGTACTTTTTCTTTCCATTCTGTCTTTACTGGGAGTTCTTTCATTAGCCATTTCCTGGTAACTGCTTTCTTACCAGCTCCCTGGGTAATTACTTCTACAATTTCACTCCAATATGGTTGAATAGCTGGGCAACCCCAGAAGATGTGAAAGTGATCAGCTACCAGTTCTCCACACTGTCTCCAACAACGTCCACGTTTACATTGGACCTTCTGCTTTCATTTTAGTTTCTGAGTAGTAAGAAAAATCGAATCATATTTTTCCAATGCAAATTCCCTCCCGTGACCTGAACTAGATCTATTCAGTTGTGTAATCTTAGATTTGTACGCATCAGTTAGTAGGATGATTAGGCCAGTATTACTTTCATCCCTAGGTTTCATGTTACTGTTAAAATAGGATCTAACCCCCAATATCGGAAGTAGTCTTGCCTTTCCAATCATGTTTGCCCTTAAGTCTTTCAAAACTGTGCATTTCCCCTGCATCTGATGTCCAAACACCTCTGGCTGACCATCGTTTAAAGCGATTATCTTGCTGGGCTGGAGCAAATTCTTTATCATATGCTACCCACCGTAGCTGTTTCATCGGATTTCCTAATTTTAGTTATTCATATTCTTCAAACCAGATATTTAGGGGTGTTCTTGTCCCAGTTTTCTTTCAGTTCTAAATGTGATTTTCTGTCTCCGATTATTGTTTGAAATGGTAAATCTATTTGAGTCATGTCCACCTTACTATTTTGCTTTGTAGGAAGGGTTGCACCAGTAGATTAAATATCTCAATTCTGCAGCTTTAAAATGACTTTGCAGGAAGCTGTAGTGTTGTGCATCTCACTCTGGGCTTCCACATGAATCCTGAGAGCATTCTCTCCACATATTAAATAGTTTCATTGGTGTTTCAACCAGGACTGACCGAGTTGTTTATGTCAACTCTACTACCACTTGACTTGCATAACAAATTCCATCTATGTATACCTTCCTTATAATCAGTAAATCATTTATATCATAGATCTCAGATAATGTTTTGGGAACCTTATAACCCTTCTTCACTGTACATGTCTTCAGATTCATTCTTTTAGTTGTATTAGTAGAGTCAAGAGAGGGCTGCAGCTGTATGTTCCAGTCTCTGCCATACATAAGGGTACCTCTGGTCTCTTCAGTAATCATGTTAAATATTTTCTTAATTAGCATTTGGTCGTTACCTAGTGGTCTGTAAACATGGTTTATGGTCATTGAGTCCAGTTACTAGGATATATAGCCCCTCTTTGTCTAATTAGTTGAAAGGTTTTTTTTATTAGAGATTAATATTGCGACACCTCTTGCATGTCCTGGTTTGTATGATGAGTAATATGTATATCTAAAACCCAGTTGTTTAACTGTTTAATGTTCCATGTTATTTATACGCATCCCTTACCAGAATATTATGACTTGATTTTCCATTTTCATCTTGGTTGCAATTTTTTTCCTTTTGATTGGGCTTTGCAGGGCTTTAACATTTAATTTTACTATATTATATTATATTCCTGGAATTATGTCATATTCCCCTAAGCAAACATGTATAGTATAAACTACAAAAGTGAAGTTCTGAACAGGGAAGGGAATCCTCCAAATGAAGGGCCCCTCCTGGGAGCACAGAGATCCTCTCTGGTTCTGCGTGTGTGCTTCCCTACTCTCAAGTTGCTCCATATTATACTTAGATTAAACCACATTTATTATCAAAATGTCTTCCCAAGTGTGACCTAGTGATTTGGAGAGCGGCATTTCTGATTCTAAATTGTCCTGATAAACAGTTACTTGTGTCTCTACTCCGTAACTTTTCCATAAGTTGTTTACTCACGAATGGCCCTTAATTTTTGGCCTTTAATCCTCCTTTGTTGTTGCTCTGTTATATGTAATGGGATTGTCAACATAGACCCGAAACCTTGCTGGGGCTCGTGTCTTGCACAGTTTACGCAGTGGAGCATATTCCCTTCTTTTTTGGATAACTTTGGGTAGCCATGGTCAAAAGAAAAATCTTGCAGCAGTCTTGTATCCCCAGGTCGATGTCCGAGAGCAAAAGTTTGGTCTTAATAAAGTTCTTCAAGGACTCAGTTGGGTTTCCACGTTATTGTCCTAACATAAGTTGTTTCTTCAGGACTGCGTCCCAAAGTCAGTTAACAGCGAACACCATTGTGGCATGTGCGTTATCTTTACTTCTTTCTCCATTTCTTTCCTTTTCTGTGGTCTTTACTATCTTTGCTCTTTATTTTCCCATAGGTCTTTAAATAAACGTGATGTTCTAGACAGGAAAAAAGGGGAAACGATAGACCTTTGCTGAGAGTTCACATAATATGCTGCTGTTCATTTTGCTGCCACTTCCCCTTTAGTCCTGTACACCATGCTGAGTAATAACGGCTCTTTGGGAATCACCTTGTTGGTACAAAAATATAATTTTATTCCTGTCTAACTGTGTTATCTTTGGCATTTTCGTAGATTCAACTATGATCAAATGATCTGTTTTTGCAACAGGCTGCTAGTAACAAAGTGCCTAAAGACACAATTTAGTGTTCTTTGCCAAGTTGTCTGTTATGCGTAAACACAATACTGAGTCATCGCTTGAGTTAGGCAGAATGATGATGCTTGAATGATTCACTGATCAGTGTTAATTGGCTTGACAAACAAACAAATCCTCTGAAAACGGTCAGGTACAAGAACAAGAACAAGACTGAAAATTAGTGAAATAAGCAGCCAAAGGAAAACGTTAAAAACCTTCAGAAAGCCTGAGGAAATATTGGTCAAGACCACTCTGAAAACTTTAATAAAAGTCTGGCTCCATGGAGCAGAATATAAAAAAAAGACAGGCAGCTCAAAAACCATATGCTTATGATACCATGTGTAACCACGGTAACTTCTGACCCCACTTCCGCCAGTCCCTTTATTGTGGCGGGAATGAATCCTGTATAAGTTCCGGGTCAATCAGCTGCATGTCCCTGCTCCTCTGGCTGCTGTTGTCCCTGTGGTTGGCGTACTTGTCAGATATCGACAAATTTTGCACTACAGGCCAGTTGACAGCGTGCAATAACCCGGCCGATTCATTCATCTTTACACTACCTCACAATCGACTCAACGGAGAGTTATTTGTTTGTTTTGTCACAATTACTGACAATGCGGAGCCGCGATCGCACATCCTAAAACGCCAGTAAGCTAAAGCTAGGCTAGCGACAGGAAGTGCAATTACTAGTTTTATTTATTGAATATTGTTGTTTTTGTTTATTCCGTTATGGACGAATGTTGACTTAATGTATCTAGAGTTGAACGAGTGATTTGATTTTTGTAGTTTTGTCCGTTTTGGATGTTTTTTGTTACTTTTCTGATGAAATGCCAAAACGGCCTATGAGATTTTGCATTGAGTTAAATTCCATTGAGCTTATTGAATCTGTTGCGCAACACCTGTGATTAAATGAGTTTTGTGAATATATTTTGATTAACTTTGGATAATATTTATTAGCTTTAACGCTGATATACTTTGATGGGACCCATGAGAATGTTTTTCTATAATAGTATTTAGAATGAAATTCATTATAAGAGATGATGGTTTATTGATTGTTGTATGAAACGTAGCATTGATTACTTGACTTTGTTATTTATGGATTCATGTATTTGTTTTGTCACAGCAGTAGAATGCTGTTTCGTTTTCTTCTGTGAATGATAATTTATGTTTTTGACCTTGTTTAGGTCAGGTTTTTTTTTCTCCCGCGATCAGCGCGAGATGGCAAGCCACCCGACCACCGCTACGTTGCGGTAGGATTATGAACCTATGGACTGAATCAAACTGTTGACACATGACCTATCACAGGTCCATGGAACTAAAATAAATCACATACTGGACTACACCTCATTCCACCTCCTTTTGGAACCCAATAAGCTGTTTTGTACTGTCAACATTATTTTTGGTTGTGATATATATGCATATTTATTTATTTTTTGTACATCTGTCTATATATTGCTCATAACAAATATAATATATATATTTTGAGCTCAACTTTGATTTCCTGTGTTTTATTCACACCCTCAGGCTCCATAGTCGAAACCTATTCTGATAGCTCATTGTCTATGAGGCTGCAGTCAGGCGCCCTGGTCCTTTAACCGCGTTACACATGCACCAGCTATAGTGCACTGGTTGTAAGAACAAGAGCTAACAAAGCGTGGAGGTTTAATAACTTAGCATTGATATTAGGATAACAACACTGCAATGCAGGATAGGCAACAAGCTCCTCACCTCTTGATACTTAAAGCCAAGTTAAAGCTTCTTTCAAGGCAAGAAAATTCAGAAGGACCATTTTTATTCATATTTCATTGAAAGGCCGTGGATTTCAAAAAGAAAAAAAAAACATGTCTATAGGCTACAGGTGACAGTGAATATGGAGTTCCGCATAACCCACCTGACCTTGTTCAAAGAAACAAGGTCAGGTGCTGCATTTCCTGCTGATGGAAAATGATACAAAGTCAACGGTCGGAGGTGCAACGCCCTGTCATGGCCTGCTGCTGCGCTGGAGTGTGACAAAATTACAGCTCTCAGGGTGGAGAGGGAAAGGGAGGCATTTGAAGCAATCACTGATAACCAAAACAGCACGGAGCCAAGAGAGGGAGAGGAAATCGAAAGTAATAGAGAGGGCGGAGAGGGAAAGGCTTGCAGTTGGACGGTGTAGTGGGAGAAAGAGTGTTTCTTATGTCGGAGGAAAAAGGAAGTCTGCTTGTACTGGTCATAAGGACTTTGTTCAGGGTGTTAGAAATGCCACAATAATGTGTGCACTTCCTGTTCTCTTTGACCCTGATGAAGTGTATTTACAAATTCTGTAAAAAATAAATAAATACATAAAAAAAATGCAAATATTTCCATTCAGAAAATATTTCTTACTTTTTTTGAACCCCTCAGTCTTTCTCTTAAAGACAAATTTAAATAACAGTGACATCCTTCCAAGTTCTTGTAATCTATTTGCAAATTCATTCACATGCTGTAATGATGACTATTTCTGTCTGCCCAATTACACAAAGCTCACAGGAGAAATGAAGCGAAGGCCAACAGGCGAGCAAGAGGAAAGGTTTTTGTGTTATTCCCTGTTGTCTTGTGTTGAAAGACTAAGTGACACTTTGTGGAGGAATACAGCTTGTTTTCTTCACATCTTTGAAGACACTAATAAGCAAACACTCCATTGATTGGACAAGTTCTCTCAGGCTTCAAAGCCCCACACGCCCTTCATCGATCTGCTCCTCCCTCTTGCTGATCAGTCAAAAAGTTTGCACTTTTTTCGTCTAGGATCCTCTCCCCTAATTCTGCAACCCTCCAGCCTCCAGGTCCCTGATGGGAAAAAAGACCTGGGCTCTCAGTCTCGGTACGCATCACCTCCTTCAGCAGCTCACTAAAAATAAAAACTGCTTCCTTCATTTACCTGCCCCACTCTATTCAGTAACTTAGAGTCAATTAGCACTCTGAACTGAGCCGAGTTAGATCATTACACTTGGAAAATGGTTCCCAAGCCCCATTATTGGGGTTAATGACTGGGAAGGCTATCAGCTGCATAGAAAGAGACACATTTATTTACACAAAATCATTGTGAGCTGAAGAAAAGACATTTTTTAAACAACTGACCTCAGGCTATAAAGTTCAGCTTTGCTGGGAACAGTGTTCTAATGGTATTCTGAAAAAGGTCAGTACTGATTAGTTGCATCCAATCAGCATCCTTGTTCTGTTTAATTATATATGCAAATTACCCTCCTGACTCAGTGCCCAGCGCTAAAAACAGAATGGAAAATAAGTTATTTGAAGACTCTCCAAGTGTGTACACAACTCATTTAAAATATGCAATGTCTTCCAGTCGTAATAAAATAAAGCTTTGTTTGCAGAACTGCATCATTTGCTGAAGATTCAAGGTCCAGTGGAACATGCACAGCCTTTTGTGGATCCTGTGCCAGTCACCGGCTTCCACTTCTGATAAAAGATATCTGTCCTTAGCTCATTGGTCTCTTTATTAACACTCCATAAAGAAAATAATATTATATATTCATAAAATAAAGACAGCACTTAATTAGTCATTCAGTTAAGATCATCAAAGACGGAAACCTATGGGGATGTGGCGCAGCATGAATGGTTTTGATTTATCTTTTGAGGACAAGAGTACTGTATGGAAGTTACCCCTGTTCCACCGCTTCATCTCCCTGTTAATCTGGACAAGTTAACTGCATTCCTATGATGTTTAGCTCTTTGAAGGCTCAATGGATGAACCCACAGTAGGTGCTGTCACAGCAGGAATATGTAATAAAAGCAGCACCATCCTGCAGTTGTTTAAACACTGTTAGAGCACTGGACAGAAAGGAGAGCGCGGGGGGATCCTTAGGGGCTCGCTGACAAACTGGCTTCTTGATCCAAGCTTAATGCAAGGTTGCTCGCTCACTTCTCCCGCACTCTGCATACAATAAATTAAAGCGTGGCGTCGAACTCGACATTACTGCCCCTAAATAAATTATTAAAAGCTGTCTGGCCACAGTCAGGCTTTCTGAGGGCCCCGGGGAAAGGTGAGGCTGATTCCAAGTCAAGGAGCCTCAGGAAAGCATACCCTTCAGTAGGGGTGGGCGATATAAACGATATACGATAGAAACAATATAAATTTGGCCAACGATAGAGATTTTGACTATACCGCTCTATAGCGATAGCGAATGTTGATGATGTCATCAAGCTGCACCTGTTTTGATCGAAAGCATCGCAGCGGCTACAACCATTATCATCTGCAAATTATGCTGGACGACAGTCATAGCAAAGAGATGAAGCACTTTTGAAATATGGGGAAAGCCAAAAACTGCACTTCCTCCACTTCCGTACCATTGATTCATTAATGTTGAATTCTCTGGCAGCTGCTCTATTCCCATGTTGTTGAAGTATATTAATAACTAACCTGGTATTGTGGATGAATAATCTTAGTTGTTCTCCTGACTGAAGTTTGGCCCGTGTACAGCATCCTGCTATGCGACTGCATTTGTCCCTGACCACCAGAATCCCTCACGTTAACTTTTATCGAGTGGAAAAAAGTTGGCGTTCATCCTCCAGCTTCACTGTGCTAATGTTATGCTAACATAGCTGTGTCGCTAGCAATCACGTAGCACAACATTATATACCAGGTAGTCCAACTTCAGTAACCCTGCAAACGTCACTGCTGTTTAGTTTCCTGTCTTCATTTATGTTGGAAGTGGTAGCAGAGCTGTACGTTTGAATTAGTTTCAAAAATCTCTCAGTCAGAACATGGTATGTCATGTTTAGGTGGAAACTAGCGAGCTAACTTCCTGTTAACTTGTAACTCCGTTAAATTTAATAACTTCTGTTTTCATGGATGCATGGATGTTAAACTTAATTGTTACACCTGGTAAAGCAGCAACGCTGATGATTTTATTAAAGATGAAAGAATTTAGACCGTTTTTAACTCTTAGTGTTCGTTTGACTTTGGGACCTGGGACCAGAATTCATACATAAGGCACACTCTAGATTTTTGAGAAAATTAAAGGATTTTAAGTGTGCCTTATAGTGTGGAAAATACGTTGTACAGAAGAAAAGAATATATCGCGATATATATCGTTACCGCACGTGCTTCAAATTATATTGCGATATGGATTTTAGGCCGTATTGCCCAGCCCTACCCTTCAGCCAAGGAAGGGTGAAGTAGAGCACAGTTAAGCTAATGGTTGACTGGAGAGAGGGGAATGATAAAGTGTCAGAGGGTTATGAGGAAAAACGTGATAAGGAAGGAGGAAGACGTTTGAGGTTGTGTACTGGGTGAGTAGAACGTCCGACGTTAAACAGGAGAGCTACTAAATCGAATGATCCCAAAATGCAGCATGAGAAGTAACAAAGGAAGACGACACTTTAAGCTCGAATAAAAGTCCCTGGAGCAGGGTATCATTATGAAAACGTTCCCACTAGTACGACTATGCTGGTGTGTGTATGTGTGTGTCAGCAAGAGTCAAACCTGAAAAACAAAGATAAAGAAATTAAGAGTGCCTCATTGAGAAAACAAAACACACCCTTTCATAAACCCAGCAAAGCCTGTCTGTTAAGGACTGGATTTAGCCAGAGAAGTACAGCACGCCCTGGAGTTCCTGTGCCCAAGAAAAGAAGGCAAAAAAATAAAGGTGTTTTGTCTTCTTGCCTAAAATATAGCCTTGCCAAAAGCTCGAACCTCCTCTGATGAGGAGAAAAGAGCTTGCAAGAGATTTGCTAGTTAAATCACTTCTGTTCAGCCGATGGTAGCAGAGAAGCTGAAGCATCAAACGGACAGGGATTCGGCTCACAAGAGGGCCCAAGGATTTGTACAACCTGCACTTTACTCAGTCCAGTGTGGCTGAGGACTTGGTGAATAATGAAGCCTCATCTTTCCAAGCAGTACAGAGACCAAAAAGACTATAACACCGGCTAACTCCATCAGAAGTGCTTAGAGTGTGCTTCTACTGTAATGTACATTTTAGATTATCTTTAGCTAACTAAAAATGTTTGACATTTTTTACACATTAAACCTTTATGTAGATCGGGCAGAGAACAAACCTTAAGGTCTCCATATCTCGACAATGTCCACAAAAAAATCGATGCTCCAAAAAAGTAAAATAAAATAACCAAGAGCCCTTGAGCAGCCTCTGAAGAATATTTCTTTACAATAGATTACACAGGGACACACAACACCTAAAAAGCAACTAATCTAAACCATAATGGATTGCTGTGCTAAAAAAGGAAAGAAAAGGAGAAGTAGGAATGCTAAGGCGGGAGATTAAGCGATACAACGGTGTCAATTAGCAGCAGCCTGCTATCTGCCATCAATCCACACCCATTCATCATCTGTGTTCAATAAGCTGCTCAGTGCTGTCTAAGGACGGAGAGATAGAGTAAAATGAGGGAGTGAACCAAGATAAGAGGCTCTCCTTCAATCAGGACAGAATCACAACAAGGAAACTTCACCTGGATTTAGTCTTTTCTGAAGACGTTGCTCAAGGTGTGCAGTGAAAGTTGTTCATTCAGTTTATTGATGTCATATTGATGATACTCAGCCATCACTTTACTTCACACACTGTTTCCCCCCTTTGGCCACGCTGCAAGGACAGCAACTACGCGTGTGTCCTCCAAACAGACTAGGAAACACTACAAGAACAAGTACTCGTCCTTTGTGTACACAGCTGCCAGCATGTGCATCCTAAAGCAAGCGTAATCCAGCACAATGCTAGCTCTAGTCTGTGATGCCTGAGAGCTGATGAGATTCCTGCTGCTGCTGCCACCTCTGCTGTACACTCCCAGCACTTCCCAGCCCCGCCACGAGCTCCACCTCCACCCCATCATCCACTTGTAGATCTAAGCTTCCCTTGATCTGCCCTCCTTATCTCCAATTTCCCAAACTTTGCTTTGAGTTGAGCTTGGTGCTTTCTTGTGAGAACTGCAGAGGTCTGAACCTTGACGTTGCAAATCAACACAGTTCATCTTAACATATTCATCTTACATGAAAGAGTCCAAAGCTGCAACTTAACTATTTACATCGGGAACTATTTGATCAAAGAATCATTACAGATCTACAGAAGTGTCTGCAATTTGCTTCAATTCTGCTGGTTTGAAATACACCGGTAAAAAAACGAAAATACTGTAGTGATCAGGGTTGCTATCTGGATTGCAAACATCAGATTTCAAGTGTTAAATATATTTAAGTGTTACCAGTTAAATATAATTAGCTTGTAAAATGAATCTAATGTCAAAAGAGACAATTACTGCAAGGTATATATGAGGTATACACACTTCCCACTCACTCCCCCACTAAAGCAGAAATTAGATGTGCATGTCTTAATTTAAACACTGTGGGAGGGAGGCTGTGGATCTTTCCCTCTAAGACAACAAAACCTGTCAGGTCGCCACCTGGCCATGCATGCGGGTGTGATCAGAGTCACCTTCCTGATGCACAAACACACACACACAAGTGCAAGACATGCACAGTTTTAGCCTGACCCCTGCAGAGTGACTAACAGGATTTCATTCCAGAGACACGCCAGCAATCATTACATGGCTCTTACACAATTAATCCTTTACCAAAGATCGCCTGTTTAACCTTGGGTCTGCCAATTTCCCATCAACCCCTTCTGTTTCCACCACCTGCCCTCACTGCAGTTCTTCAAGTCAAAACACTCAAATGGTAAAAGTTCAAACGAGAGGGAGGGAGAAAGAAGGAGCATGAGAGACGCGAGTGCGCTGGGGTGAAAAAGCAAATGTGGTTGTGTGATCCAAACATCCAACCAAAAGAAGGCTTGTTTGTGGGATGAAGCGGAGGCAGAAGGGAAGTCAAGTAAAGGAAGGGGAACTGGACAAGCTGACAATGTGTGGTAAAGGCCCAAAACAGCATGATAAAAAGTGTAAAAAACAAAACAAAACCCAAAACAACAACAGAATAAAAGGGGCATTCAGTCACATCCAAGGACGACTCAGCCAAGCCTCATCTCAGTTACAGCCAGGGCACAGGTCCAAGCTCTCTGGAATAACTGAGAAGTCTATCTGACCTGGCGCTGCAAGTATCCGTGTGTGCATTTGTGAATTGTAGATGTAAAACTGCTTTGATGGCAGCAAATTCATCAGTGGTCTAAAATGTGGCAAAGATGTAAACCTAGGGGTCCCTTGCTGTTTTGTCCCTTAAAAGAAAGAGCTTAGATATCATGTTTATGAAGTGATTTCACAACCTCTAAGATGAGAAGGGAAAAAAACACTAACAAGGTAATTTCAGTTTAGCTTATGTGTTTGCTTCCATCCCAAGTGACAAAATGAAATATATCACAGGTCTATTTCAGCTGAATGTCTAAAACAGCTGTTACATGAAGTGCTCCAAATGCAAAACACTTTATGGTTATGATGGTTTTAAAAGCACCTTAGCACAAAGAAAATGCCAAAATCCAGCTACTAGCAAACTAGCACTCATGGTGTTTGTGGCATAACATTTATACCTAAAGTTACATCACAATATGATTACATATCACCATACCTATCGTGATATCGGCCAGTTGCGGTTATCATGATCATGCTGTAGTAGGCATTCAGGAACTGACCCCCAGATTTGTATTTTGTTTCCTTTTTTTTTGTCAACTTCAATGGCAAGCTTCTCATTTTATCCCCCCTCCCTTCCTCTGTACTCCCAGAATCAAACCTTCCTCCACCACGGATCTACCGGAATTACGCAAATAGCCTGTGTGGATTCAAAACCTTGGCGCCGCAAGGTGACTAACTAAAGAGAGAGCATCAAACTCCTAATGATGCAGCTGGGAATGATGGGCCCTTAATCTCTCCTCCTCTGGTGACTGATCCTGAGCCAAATCTGGGCTTCTCTTCCTCTCTCATCTCTTTCACGCTTGGTCTCCTGGTTTCAGACGCTTCCATTATTTCCCACCCCAGACCTGCTTTTCTCCCTCTTCCCAGAAGTCCCCCCCCCTACTTCCCCCTCCTGCACCACCCTCCGCCGATGTGCCCTTTTGTTCCTTCGTACCAGCGCCTAGAAACGGGACAAACCTTATCCAAGCCGCTTGACAGACTCGAGGCTCGATTGCTTCCCGACAGGGCATCGCGACCATATTTTCCCACTCGGAACTGGATATTAAGTGACAGATGGAAACCCCAGCTCAACCCCTGGCAACATTTGACACCAGCTTAATCTCTGGAAAGGCAGATATTCCCATCCAAATTGGCCAGGAGATGTTTGGAAAACTCGGATAATTTCTTACATATGCCATCAATTACATGCCGTAACACACAAACACGCTTGCGCACACACGGAATCACATACCACATGTGTTTTCCTCGTCATTCATAGCCTGGAGTCAGATTAGGAATCCAACATCCAGAAAGTCAATCTCAACATGGAATTCATGGCAGGCCTCAGCAAATCGAAAATAAATAAATTGTGCAGATTTTCGGTCAGTAGCCAAGGAGACAAAGGGAAGGAGGATAATAAACAAAAAGGAAAAGGAGGAGAAACCACTTGGAGCCTATAGGACAAACCAAAACGATGAGCTTCGGAGAGGGTTCGGCAATCATAGCTGTGGTTTGATTATTTGGACAGCGGGTGTGACCATGAGAGACGGGGCAGAGAGAAAGAACCGAGTGCTGCAGAAGCAGATTAGAGGTAGCCTGCCGCATTCGGCGGGTGGTGGGCGGGGTGTGGGGCAGGGGTGGGTTTGCTGTGATGGTGTAACTCTGGAATCCCAGAGGGGGGGCTTGTTTGCAGCGCCCCTCCCCTCAGCCTCTGGATCACTGTCAGCATGAGTCTGTCACAGAGGGCTGGCGACTAGAATGGGGCGGTGATGCAGTGCGCGGCGGTGATGCAGTGCGCGGCGGAGGCTCCGAGATGAGCGCTGCCAGAAGCTCAGTTCATGTGAGGTCTACTGGAGATTTAGGGAGCTGGACAGGGGACATATGCTCCACATCCGGTCAGGCTACCAGTGCAAAGCGTACTAACAACCCCCCGCCCCCGGACAACTTTTCTCTAAAAACTGTCTTCATGTGCAACCGCAGGTTTTCCAAACCAACACAAATCCCCCTCCCCATGCACCCCTTTTTTCCTCCATCGCTGACTTTCTCTTGGTTTCTCTTGTGCAGAAATAACTCTGCCCAGGGCTGTTGCAATGGAAGACTACAGGCTTAGCAGGATTCTCTAACTGTTTTAGGAAAAATACTCAGTGTCTTGTGGGACTTTAGTTGTGGGGTGTGGAAAGTGGATTAGAAAATAGACCCTTCAAACCTGTTTGGCAAACTTGTGCTTCATCTCCAAACTGTATAAATATCTGCACTGGCCCTAGAGAAGTAACACAAGATTTAAACTCTTCTGCTCTCACTCCTATGCCTTCTCTAGTTGTGGCACTTTGAAGCAAATTAAACTACTCCTCATCTTGGCAGGAAAACCCCATCACTTTCTGAAGGAGCCCCGTACCCCAAAGGCACCTCTCACTGGAACCTCTCTCTGAAAAAGCCTTTGTCGTACGCATAGATAACACCTCGCGGAGCTAACACAGTCTATCACAATAACTGCGACTGCTTTTCAAATATGCACTCGGTCAAATGTGATTAAGTCCCCTCTGGGGATGTTTTTATGGCCTTGCGCCAACCTACGGGTAAAAAGAATTGGGCTTATTTTGTGGGCAACGGCGTCAGAGAGCTAGAGGACAAGCCGCAAGAACAGGCTGATGGAGAAATCCCCGCCAATTTACTGCTAACCTTCAACGGGTCAAGTGATAAGGTGAAGCAAAATGTATGTGTTTGTTACAAAGGAGCCATTGTGCTGCTGGATAAATCTGTCAGGAGACTTGAGCTAGTCTAGTAACTTTACTATTTTTTCTCACAGAATACTGTGTGTTGTGTTGTCTATTGTAGTCACACATGTGTGCATAAGGGCTGGATGATCTGGCATCTGATGTTTATTGTGTGTGACCTGGTTGTAATAACCTATTCTGGATGCTTGCAACTGCATTTTAGAGTCATTTTTGGCTGAGCTGAAGCCTCTCCTCTTTCTGGCGCACACGCGCACATGCACACACACACACAGCAGGTAAAAAGATATTATAACATTTATCTGATTTTAAAGGCACATAAAACTTACCAATTTACTGTTGTTGTTTTTTTGTTTTTTTTTGTTTAAATGTGGGAACATTTTTTTGCTTTTGATGACTTAATTCAAGTGTCAGTCTACATCAAGCTAACAGCCATTATTATAATGTTAATGTTAGCGGGAAGAACTTCCCTCTGGCAAAATAAAGATGGAGAGCCGAACGTTGGGTCCACACAAACAGAGTCACCTCGGAGTCAGAAGAGGTTTGAGAGCCAGAGCTCACGGTTAAACACAAGCCCACATCAGAAATGTGCGGGTCAACCAGAGTACACAGACAAGATGCCCTCCCTATCACTCCAAAGCAAAGACAGAGCTTCCTCTCATCCCACAGTGTGGGATGTGGAAAAACTCCGAGTTGGAGTTTACGCAAAGAGCATTTTTCATGACAAGGGTGATAACAGCGGTAAACACAAGTGAGACAAACGGGGGAGGGGGAACAGAATCTGTATTGGTTTGCTATTGATGACAGCGTGTTGCCGTTAGGATGTTGAATCAGAAATTAATGGCAATAAAAGAGCAATAGCTCATTTACAAGCGAGTGGATACAAGACTACCTGATTTCCTGACTATGGGTGAAAAATGCAGAGAGAAAATAGAGCAGGCGCCTGCTTTGTGAGCATGTGAGTATATACGTGACCGTGTGTGTGTGTGTGTGTGTGTGTGTGTGTGTGTGTGTGTGTGTGTGTG
>NW_024582587.1:165473-170691 GCF_018398535.1 Haplochromis burtoni | reverse complement strand
TGAGGCTGAGAGAGTAAAAGACTCTTTTAAGCTCACTTTCAAAGCTGCGAGCAGATCATGAATATTTAAAATGAGAGCAGAGCAGATATCTGAAGTATAGTTTTGGTAGCGAGCCTTTTTTTTGCATGCTAAATTAGCAGAGAGTAAATTTTCAACAAGAGGCCACGGTACAAATATAAATAGTGTCTTTGAAGATGTGGCTCATTCACTAAGAAGTGTGGTTTTTATCGCAAACATTTGTTGGATGAATTCAAAATTTGGGGAAAACTTGCGTTTTCAGTGGCAAAGAAAGCGCCCTGGAGAATGTATATATTATGAATGCAGATTAAAGCCTCTTGGCTGGATCTGAATGGGAGAGGTGTTTGATGCACTGCTGCAAAGGAAGCAGGGAGTGGGCAGAGCTGAAGTTTTGTTTGTTTTTTAAGAGGGGGGGGGGGGGCGGTTTCTCTTTAATTTAACGGGTGTGGTCCCTCTTCAGAGGCTGCATATGTAGCTGCTTGCGTTCAGACACAGGTCACTTTTACGTTAACGTCCCCCCCCCGCGACTTCATTCAAACAAACCCACACTAGCGCATATCTTCCTTCCGCTGAAGTGTTAGCACTCCTCCAATTTTATTTCTGTATCATGTACTATTCATGCTGTGTTGTCTTGCTCTGCAGGTGGCAGGGAGGAAGAGGAGGATGCAGATGAAATATGGATTATCTCCTCTCAGTGTCTAGCTAAGCCCCACTCTGCTGGCACCACAGCTTTTTCAATGTAGCTCCCCTCCCACTCAGCCAGCCAGCTGCAGGTCTAGCATCTGGCTACTAACCCCCCGCTTGCCTTTAATCAACCGAAAAGTCACACAAACGTCTCTATCCATCTCCCACCCGTGATGAAACGCCCCCCTCTTCTCTGTATTGGCTGCTGTTTGGCGCTTTCTGTGAAAAGGAAATGCTGACTTCTGAAGATTTAGGTATCCAGTAAACAGGATCTTGACCTAAAATAGCTGGTAGCTAGAAGAGGAGTGATGACAGCCTACAGGCTGCACATGCTGTGACACGGAAGGTCAGGGCAGTTTGCATGACAGATATCATCAAAACCCTGCTGAAGACACGACTCCCTAAAGGAAGGAAGTTTCAGCCCAACACTTCAAACTCCTCGGAGGCATCAGGCTGAGCTGCGCATAATCCTGAACCACACAACTATACAGAGACGCTCACGTAGCCGCTGTATATGGTGAGAATGACAAAACATGTTTTTGTTCTTTCAGGAGAATACCACAGTTTGATGGTCGACAGGTTAATAAGATTTAATAATTATTGTTAATAAGACAATAAGTCTGCATAACCCATAGACTATAACTGTGCTGTCACCCATTGGATACTTGGGCTTCGAATTGCGAAGCCCAGTCACAGCCCAGTGTGGCCCTGTCACACATATATTTTGGAACTATAAGTAACCATATCTGGACCAGTGGTGACTTTTCTCATTGTGAGTCTTCATATCATCCAAATGGATGAAATCACGTCTAGAGACCAAACTGTCACCATGAAGTTGGGAATCTTAACATGGCACTCTATGGGTCACTCTTGGCCACTAGAACTGCTGCTTGAGGCACTTCCCTTAATCTATTTTTTTTGGTTTTCCAGACTGTTTGATGAACAAAAGTACAATTACCTAGTTAAGAAAGCTGTTTGTTTTTTTTAAATTCTGTTTATTCCATCATTGTAAGAGGTGAAGAGGAGCTGGGGTTTGGTTGATTGCACTTAATGAGATGGGACTTGACTGTGAGAAGTCAAATAAATCATATTTGCTTCAATGTTTCGCTTACTGACCTCCTCAGCATTCATTTGTTAAAAACATTCAGAGAGGACTTGAACTCTCAAGTCATTTTTATTACTTTATTTTGGGGGTTGGCTATGAAAGAAAATTAAGAAATTACCTGCACCTGGAATTACCACTTAAGCAAACACGTTTAACTGACATACAGCTTAATAGAAGTAGGAACCTGTGTTAGAGCTCACTGATACAAATGAGGAGTTTTTGTGTTGCAATCATTCAAGATTTTCTGTTCTGGCCAACCTACAGAAGTGTCATGACCACTATAATAAGAGAAACACACGATTATATAACTCACACTTACACAAACTCCTTTGAGGCTGATTTTGAGTGGGTACTCATTTAATCATATCCCTGGGAACCCCCAGGAACCTCCTCAAAACCCCCCTGGGGATGTCCAGGTTTCACTTTTCTTCAGATCTACACCACAGCTATATTAACCCAGGGGAACGTAGGTAATCTAAAAGCAATTACGCAGCCATAAGAACAACAGCCATCGTCGGACACTTCAGTGAGTGGTGCTTCAGGCTAGTCCGTGACCTGAAGAAGAGACTGCAACAACAAGCTTAGATCCCCTGTGCCTTCCTGTCTACCACTCTGATTATCAGGAACACTGAGAGGTTTGTGTGTTTGTCAGACAGAGGATGTCCGGTGCATGCCAGCCATCTGATTAACACAATTCTCATGCCGTGCCACTATTCCAAATCAGTTTACCCTAATCATCCTCTCATAATTGCCCAAAATATTGGTACTTTTCTGGTCAGGATACAGGATACAGTTGTTACTCACTCTGATGACTCCATCTAAACTAAAAAAGCCACTGTTCATCAAAGCCAAACACCAAATGTTAGTCAGTCAAGTCAAGTTTATTTATAGAGCACATTTAAAAACAACCAAGGCTGACCAAAGTGCTGTACAGTAAATACAGATAAAAATACAATAGAACACAATTTCGTAGTAACACCTCGCTGATAAAAATAAAATAAAAAATATATAAAACAAATTAAACCTTTCTAAAAGCCAATGAAAAGAGGTGAGTTTTAAGAGCGGTTTTGTTTGTTTAGTGTTCAAACAAATAAAAATATTCATAATAATTGGGTCTGGATTTAGACTCGTTCAGGTCATAGGATGAGTAAGGAGAGTTCAGTGTGTGCATGTGTGCGCTGATCCACAGGGATATCCCTGACAACCATGTCAGCTCCCCTGTAAGAAAGCCAACTTTAATGAGCATCCTCCCCAGACTTTCATTGCAGCTGGGGCAGAGGTTTACTGAGGCCGCTCCATCTGGGAAGTTACCTCTACTGTTACCTTTGCACCAGCTGGCAGGACCTGCGTTATGTGTGTGTGTGGGTGCAAATGCCTTGGGTGAGACGAGGCCCCTTTTCTCTAGCCCACACAGTGAGAGCAGAGTCCACTCAAGGGGAGTGGGCCTCTGTCTGAAGGCTTAAAATAGAGAAGAGGGTGTGAGATGACTGCAGCCAGACCAACAGTGTGGAGAGCCTTTTGTCAGGAATGGGAGTGGGAGGGGGTGCGGCATTCAACAGCTCTCACTGCTGTGCATTGAGTTCTACAGCGTGTGAACCCAAAAATAACTCACTACAGTGTTGGATCCAGATCCAGAACCATGTACTGCACAGACTCAGGCGTGCAAGTCCTTTATAGCTACGGAGAGACAGGCTGGAAATTGTTCCCAGACGGAATTTACAAATTTAATATGCTAGACTCGCCGAATGAAGACAGACATTTGTTGATTTTACTTAAGCTGGACCTATTATGGTTTTCCTTTGTGTCTGTCAGATATATACTGTTGCAATGGTGGATGTTCATGTAAGCCTCACGGTAAGGCTAAAGCCTGAGCTTTTTATTATAAATGCTTGGTTTCTGACAGGTTTTTAAACTCTCAGCTCTGTGTGATGTCAAAGAGAGAGGACATTCTTAATATGGTCATCTCAGGATCACAGAAACCCCACCCAACTACTGACCAGGGTTTCTGTTTATAGAGGGCAGCCAATCAGAAGAAGGGCGTGACAGTGGATTTTTAAACAGTTTATTACTAACAGAGGATGAATTATAAGAAGAAAAGAGATTATTTTAATCAAAGCTATTCTCCTAAAATGTCCAAGAATTAAAATGTGGAGCTGGGAATGAGCATTATAAGTCACCTTTAAAGTGTGCTAGCAGCTCTTTATATCAGGGTGAGCCAGCTTTGACAGCATATTTTTAGAGACCGAGACTCCTCAAGCTGCTGAGTAAAATCAGGCCACAGAGGAATCATTTGCCGAGTAAGAGATCATTTTTATGATTATTATAATAATCATAAAACTCTCTAGCTGTGGTCACAGAGGAAGACTGACTGGCCAATATCTCATGTTTAATGAAAGTCTCGTTGTATCGGCTAACATGCTGATCTTGTCTAACACTGGATATTTCTGTCAGCAGTGGCCAAACAGTAAGGCAATCTTGTCTCCTCTCAAACACACACAGCTGTGCACACAAGCACAACACAAACACACACACACACCACTGCCATGGTACTTTTATTTGAGCATTTTTAAAAAGAAAAAAAAGAAAAAAAGAATTTACTGGACAGTGACAGCCTTTTCCAATAATCCTCCATGAGAAAGAGCTGTAAGAAATAGCAGGCACACAATCGAAAGCAAATCTTTCTCTGGGAAAATGCAATATAACCACGGGGCTTTTTTGTCAGCTTTACACTGCCAGAAAAGACGCAGATATGCAAGTTTTCTCAAAAGGTCCTAGTCAGCTTTTCACACAGGATTGCAGAGGTTACAAAAGCACTGCGTAGGAACTGACTTGGAGGGTTGGACCGACACCAACAGCATTAACCACAATACATGCTAACATCCTGTGCTTTTGTGCCCTATAGCATTGTCCTCTTCCTTCATGCCTCAGCAGGAATGTGAGCATTTATACACAAAGAAGGTCTGTGGCAAACTGCAAACTGTTAAGGAAACATATTGAAGCGACAGGAATGCGTGAATACAAACTGTGCACGAAGAAACTGTGCGTGCATTTACAGTCAATACAAGTGGGGAGGGGCTGGAGCCGATGCCACCAGGGTGAGAGGCGGGGCACACCCTGGTCAGGTCGCCAGCCTGTTGCAGTCCCAACACAGAGAAACATACAAACGTTCAAACTCCCGTTCACACCAATCTCTATTGTTTGGTCTTGATTTTGATTGGATGTAATGGAACCCAGTGGTCTAATGGCTTTTGTCAGAACACTGGGAAAAATTTAATTCGGTTATAACATCATTTACACAAAGGGACAACATAACAAGACATTACCGAAAAAACAAAAAATAACTGTCTACTAGGGGTGCAACGATATTCGTATCGATATTGAACCGTTCGATACAGTGCTTTCGGTTCGGTA
>NW_024582587.1:152117-164050 GCF_018398535.1 Haplochromis burtoni | reverse complement strand
ATTTTTTGTATCGAAAAAATATCGAACCGTGACACCAAAGTATCGAACCGAACCGAACCGTGAATTTTGTGTATCGTTGCACCCCTACTGTCTACAGCACAACATCTTCACTGTTACTAAGCAAAGAGAATTGTTGAACATTTCAAGGCCCTTGGAAACTTCTTCTACTGAAAATTCTTTGCACGCTTCCTTAAAATGAGTTCACTGACCGAGTTTGGGTTTGATCGATCAAAGCACTGAAGACCTCTTCTTCTGCCTGACGGCTTTTGTTGCTGGCTTTGATTGTCTGTGACAGACAAACACTTTGGAATTCAAAAAAAATCAACATGACAGCTTTTGAAGGTTGAAAACGCTAAATGCATAAAATTCACATGACTGCTTGTTAAAATAACAAAGCGTCCTTCCAAAATCAGTGTGCCAACCTTTTACAGCGCACTTCTACAGGCTGCTAAAGACTCCAATGGCAGACGAACAAAGAAGATGGAAATGAAAATTGTGCTTTTTCTGAGCAACAGGAAAGTAATTTTCCCGGGATACTAAATATTTTCTGCCCCTCACCTTATTAGTTTGCTCAATTTATGAGATATCAAGCAACTTTCTAAATAGCTTACAGCCACAGAAGAACGTTGTTCAGCATTAATGAGCATTTGCTCAACACCCGAATTCTCTGTTGCTCGCTTCAGCCATGCAGGTAGTTTAATGAAAATAAATTAACGTTCGAGAGCTGGTTCGGAGCACGGAGAGAAAACCCATCCTGACTTCAAAAGGGACTCACACCATCTCTGAGAGTGAGAGATCCCCAGACTTCACTGCAATTACTCCGAGCATCTGCGCATATCGCGGGCTGCAGCAACCTGAGCGCTGCGGAGCATCGCAGTGAGCCCAGTCCCTCTGCCATGGGACTTTCAGCAAATAAATAAGATACGTAAGAATTGTTTCACTTCTAATTCGGGACTGCAGCTGCACCCTCATTTCATTAGAATGAAATTCTGACTGAGACAAAGAGGAACAGGACAAGGCCATGAGTGCTGCGTGCCAGAGCAGTTAGATAGATAGCAGGCAGGCACCATCCAATAACAAAATGAATCCTCAATCTTATTTTCTGTCCCTGGAAGCATTGGGGTTGTGTTTTTCTTTTTCAGTCGTAGCAGATTTTTATCTAACCACTAAACTGCTGCAAACGTATCAACTGCTTGCTGGAATGCCCCCGTCATGGTGAATTTTTCACATGAAGCCTATTGTTGTCTGCCCCACTGGGGCCTCAGCAAATGGCCCAATGAGGGAGAAAACACTAAAGCAGATTCCACAGACCAAAGCCCATTAGTCCACCGGCCTAGGGAAGAAACTAGGCAATATCTCAGAATGATGAAAACAACTTTTTATGTCCAGTGATGCAGTGAACAAAGGGTAAAGAAGGATGATATCTGAAGACCTCAGTGAAAGCTTTAGAATGCTTCAAAGAAGGAAACGGCCTGTTTCAGATTATCACCAAGGGATGCGAAGACAAACTGCATGCAACTTAACCACATATGATTTGGCACACACTGGGAAAGCAAGAAAGACTCGTTTTGTTTATGCACCACTTACCGTGTCGCCAAAACAGACCGCCACCCCAAAAGCCTCAAAAACACAACCCCGACAAATTCTTCCACATTTGATGCCCACACCAAAAACAAGCTCTCACGGTAAGACTGACCCGCTGTCACAGAAACGTTTACTGTAACCGTGCACCACCAACTGGAGCCATATCTGTCTGTTTTCGTTGGGAATGGTATATTATAATGTTTTTCACCGATGTGTAATGGACCGGTTCTTATGTGTCAATGTTTGTTGCTGAAGGAGAATCTGTTTTAAACAAATCAAAACTAAACTCCTCTTCTATTTTTCTATTTTATTTATTTATTTTCTATTCTATTTTTCTGTTCTAGAGTAGCAGGGCTGATCAACCTTCATTTGAGCAAACTTTCTTCTGATTGTGTCCCCTTGTATAAACAAAAAGGTCTCAGTAGTAGAAGGGTCAGATCCAGGGTGGCCTTGTTTAAACTTTGTCTTATAGCATTGTCCTCTTCCTTTATGCCTCAGCAGGAACGTGGACATTTATATGTGTTTAACATGAGCATCCGCCTTTGCAACAGTTTATATACATATATGAGAAAAAAATAAGGAAAAGCATATGAGGTTCCATGTAAAGTCACGTGTCAACACCTGGGGAAGGAAAAGCAAAATAAAAGATGAGGCCTTCAGTTAGTCTGGAAAGCAGACAGCCTTGAATCACCAGCGGCCATTTAGCAAGTCAGCGAAGTACCTCCCTGAGCAACAGCAATGCTGCTCAGCTGCTTCGCTGCCCTTCAGTACATCGCACCACAGGAACAGGACAATCATATCTGACACCTAAGTACTTTAGTTCAGCAAAGGAGACACCTTATCAGCTGAGGCCACCAATCCTACCAACACTACCTCACTCTCCATCTGCTCCGGCTTGATGACGAGCTTGCACAGCAGAATGATGGCTACAAATCTGCGTACATTTAGTAGGTGAAAGAGCACTTAGTAGTTTGCACTCCAAACCCAAAGGTAACAGCCCTGTTGCTGACAACAGTAAATTTCCTGTGCGTGTTTCTCAAAAGTCAAAGTGCTGCGAGGCGCTACAAATGCAGCTTTTTATGCTGCCCACCACGTGCTGAGCCCACTGCTATTTTGTCTTGAAAAACAAGGGCTCTGGATTCCTAACATGTTGTGGAGATTAGAGAGGTATTCGGTGGAATTCCAGACCCCATATGGTGACAAGGTCCTCACATCTCCCCTCTATTAGAGGTTTGCTTGCCTTGCCAGGAGTTTCAGCACTTGATCCAGAGCCAAAATAAAAGATTAGGCAACAGAGAG
The DNA here is from genome assembly GCF_018398535.1 of Haplochromis burtoni. Taxonomy (NCBI): domain Eukaryota; kingdom Metazoa; phylum Chordata; class Actinopteri; order Cichliformes; family Cichlidae; genus Haplochromis; species Haplochromis burtoni. The sequence goes on along the minus strand of NW_024582587.1, from coordinate 161,167 downwards.
GTGCAAAGAGAAGGCCAGCAGCATGGAGCAAAAGTAATACTTGATCTGAATTGTTAAACAACCCCTCATGGCCTGCTCTGAGACTCAGGCCAGGACACTGAAGTGGATAATGTGGCAAGGAGAGGCAAAGAGGGAGGGACTGTTCACATGGATCATGACTCATTTGTGGTATTAGACCACTGCTGTTCCCAGTTTCCCAAATCACCTCTTTAAATTTGTGGGACAGCACACAATGAGTCACCTTCAATGAAAAGATGGTGGCATTCCTGTTGCAATCCGCAATAAGTCCTGGAGAATGAGCAATAAGCTCCTATTATGCAAATCTCTGGAGTTTTACAGGAAAAGCCCCACCATGACTCCAATCTGTAGGACCTTTTACCTGTGCGAGTGTTTAGCGACGTCGAAGAGGATTAGCAGCTAGGATGGAGTGCTCACTGAGCCAGTTTCCTGGAGCACAGAAGCATCTGTAATCTGCATCCACAACATCTCCCACTCCTCCCATGCTGCATGGAGGCTTTGCTGGAGTAACAGCTAAACAGATTCTGTGAAATTAAGTTTGTGGCTATTATATTTCATCACACACGTTGTTTAAGTGACATCCAAAAAACTAAACAGCAGATCTCTGCTGGATGCCAGCTTGGCATCAAACAGACTGAAAGAGGCATGAAAGAGATTCATTCTTTCAGGCCACAGCCTTCTGAGTGGTGTCACCAACATCATAGCAGCCTGTTGCATCATCACGGCTGCCCGGGTGGAGAAAGCTGATATTAGAGACAAACAACACAGTGCTGACTGATTGAAACTCCAACAGCCCCATTAACGAGGCACGTTCCAGAGGCAGGCAACAATTAAGGCTGCTCTGCCTGCCAGGGATGACTGAGAGATCCACAAGCAGCCAAAGGCTCATCGTTCAAAGAAGCCAAGCTGGAATTCCAAGCCAAAAGAAGTAACTTCTAGAAGGAAAAATAACTCTGTAAAAATAATAATGATAATATTGACTACAGTAAATCTGCAGCATGAATACAATGCCTTCATTGTGAAATACGAATGACCCAAAACGACATTTTAAGTTTAAAAAAAGAAAAAAGAAAAAAGAAAGATGAACTTGGAGAAATTCAACCATGTGCAAATCATCAATTTACGCACTTCCAAGTTTTAACAGATGTGGCAAAGACAGATAAGTTCTTGAGTAATTAGCCAAGGGACGATTAATGCCGTATTTCAGGCAGTTTATATCATTTTTTACCTTCTCTGTGTCCATGTGGGACAGAACTGTGTCAGCTCACAATGACGATTAAGTCTGCCTGTGGTAGATTTCTCTTGGATACAAGTTTCATGCATACTCCTCTGAGAGGAAACAGGATCTTCAGCACTGTGGAGAGGGTGACCCACTTCACAACCTCGTTGCACAATACTGCAGTGCTGCTCGCAAAGTTGGCAACTCTGCCAAATATACACAATACACGGGAATTCATACAGAGCAGCTCCAGTAACATTAGCTCAGCATACTCAAATTGCACAAACAGCAACGTGGCGCCTCTGCATCGTTAACATACCGAAGAAACCTCGTTTTAAACTCTTTTACATGTCAGCTTGTCCCCTGAGAGGTTATCTGCAATGAAATGGAGAAGAAAGTCTTTCTGTATAGCACCTGCTGTAAACTCTGCACATTTCTGCAACCCCACCCCCGCCCCCCAAAAACAAAACAGGGCATATCAGCATAATGTGCTGAAGTCTGACTTTAAGCAAACCTCTGGGAGATCAGGTGCTGCAAACTGGCACCAAACAGCCAAGGTTTGGGATTTCAAACTCTCAGGAAGAGAGATTACTCAAAGCACTGAGGACGTCTCAAAATGAACAGCCATGGCAGGAGAGAGGCAGAAGCATTTGGCCGAAGGGGAATGTTAATTAGCTAAGTTGGAGAGAAAAGCTGCGAGCCCAGAGTGCAGCGCGGCAGCTCGTGGCATCTGGGCTCCGGGGCTGGAGCACTGGAGACATCATGCCAGTCTTGCTGCCTGCAAGCTTCAGATTGCAGAGCGTGGACGGAAGCCTGCAATTCTGAAATCGGTCTCTGTGCACGTGCCCGCTGTGTTTTCCACACAGCGACGTGGCAGAGGTTACAGGAGACTTCTCTTTGAAGACAGTCCCTCAGATTAAGTATCCAACTCTCAGCCTCTGCTGCGATGACCATATTTCAGAGAGATCTGTTGGAATAATTCAGGACTACTTGAAGAGCTGAGGCAATTTGTCATTGCTAATATAGCGGAACATGAACATATTTGCATATTCATCATTGAGAAAACTGCAGCACTCCAAAAAATAAAGTACTAATGAATTAGAGCTGATATACAGGGTGGGTTTGTTGGTTTATTTTTTTGAGGAGGGGAGGGGGTGTTTAGTTTTTTACAGCTAGGGTTAAATAACAAAACAGGAAGGGAAAAAAAGAACAAAAAGAAAGAAACGGACCAAAGAAACATCTCATTTTGGCCAAATTGTATGTTAAAAGCACTGCAAATGGAACGGAAATAACACTGCATTTATAGTGGAAGCACAATGTGTTGTGATGTGTGAACGCTATCAGATAGGGACTTGTTTTTTTTTCCTGTCTGCAATCACCGAGCTGGTCAAAAATAATCTCACAGGACTTTAAAATAGCATCATGCCGTACACTTCTTTGGCAGATTTTAAATTTAATTGATTTTCCCATTTGATTACTTTCTTCGTGCAACTTCTCCAGTGCACACAACATGCGTCACAGTATACTGGTGTCCTATCTGCCCGTACCTACGTGCGTCAGCACTCCAGAAAGCCAACAGTTTTATTACAGCTGCTGTGCCAGATTGGCACGTTCCCACTAACATACCACAGCTGCTTCTGCCTGTATGGAATTTCTACTGTCAAATCATATAGTGATACAAGGAGGATCTTAATGTTTGTAGTCCCATGATTGAAGACCACAGAACTAGAGTACAGTTTCAATTCAACTTAAAAATGTTTCCATTCTATTAAAGATTTGAGGATCTGAGATCATTTCTGCAGGTAATTATAGAAGGTAGTAAAGCACTCAGCACCCTTTGCTTTCATCACCATTAGCAGTCCAAGATTTTAACAGCGCCGTGTTAAAGTCACAACATGAGTGGCGTGAGAACATGAAGGATTGAGGAAAGGGCGCACTTAGTCTGGTCTCCTGTGACTTTTTTCTCGCCGGTAAGTGACGAATATGCGATGGCCGAGCAGGGCACTGATTCGTGTTCTGCGGGCCAGTTACAGACACCGGCAGCCTTAATTAGCACCAGTGTTTCAGGGACATTATACTTGAAGGGCCGAGGACAAGTGTCACATTGAAAACAGGGGGAGGTTGGCTATGGCTTGAAGCAGACTGAGGAATGAGTGCTTGCTCCCCAATGAGAATTCAAGTCTGGAATGTAGCTGCTCCTTGACACTGAAAATACTCCCTGTGTGTCCCTAGTGGCTCAAACAACAGAGTCCACCCCTCACACTGCAGACACACAGTCAGATTTAGGAGGGACCGAGCACCAGAAAGCAGACGAAAAGCGCGTTTTATTGGATTAAGCCCTTCTTAACTGTACTTGAATATGACGGAAAGAATTCGGGAACTCGAGGAGGTCTGTGTCAACAGGCGCTGTTTGCTTAACTTCGAGATCCTTGCAGGGTTTAGCGCACTCTTTCTGACACATCCTAAATCCTAAGAGGTAAAAAAAAGAAAAGAAAAAGGGCCTAAATACAGCTGCTGACAAACCAGGATGTTAAATTGAAATTCTCTTTAAATCTCCAAGGATCCAGAAAGGTAGCTGGGAAACCAAGAAAAAGCCACAGGGAAATAAATACCCATGCGAGTGTGATGGTGATAGCAGCCAAAGGTCCATTTTGGGAAACTGCTCTAAAAACACTGGAGTTTAGATGTACTTGCAGTTTCAGTCTCCACAGCTGTACTAGTTCTGTTCTAGAAAGTCTGCAAGCACAGATAAAAACAACAGCTGCATTCGCCCAGAGGTTAGAGCTATTATTGCCACTGATTTTTGGGTGTTTTTGTTTTGTTTTGTTGTTTTTTTTGGAGGGGGGGGGGTTGTTTATTGAGATGTGAAAAGCACAAACGCTGATGGAAAAAGGTGCTTTAATGGCTCAGTAATTAATGCACCCAGGCCATCAGACCATGACTGCCCACTCTGTCAGACACTGACACCCTCCCAATACAGCAAAAATGCAATTTAAGCTGCTACATGTAAAACACCACATCAGTGTTTCATTACATAATGAACTGTGATAGCCGAGTCATGCTGGCTGTAAACAAATGAACCGCTACTGAGAAAAGTGGTTTATCTTTCTTAGCTTTCTCTGTGTTCACGTTGAAATTCCCTGGGTGTGCAGAAAGAAAGTCGATGCACTTTATTTCATGTCTACTGTGGCTCTACCAGCCTGCAGCTGACAACCCTTTCTCTGCAACTTTCAGCTGCCCCCTCTTCAAAAAAGAACATGCAGACATGATGTCCTATTACTAAACTAAAAGCTTGCTTGGCTGGAGCAACAGGATACTGGCAACTCTAAAAGCCCGCTCCACAGGGCCAGGATTGTACTCTCTCCAACCCAGTGCAGAGTGTTAAGTACGGCACCTTGCGTGGATGGCTGGCACCTGTCCCTCTGTATCTGCAGACCCGGTTGGCACAGATCAACACTGCGCCATGCTCCACTTCACAGCCTATTACACATACCAAACAAATTAAATATGAGTGGGAGGGAGGGTGTGTGATGGGGCAAGATGGCATTTCTTTTTTTTGGTGAAGCCCCAGCAGTCAGGGGAGTCCACGCATGCAATAGAGGTTCATTAGACAGCTCAGTCGAGCCTCGTGGAATGTGCGAGGAGGCGCATCGCTCCATTGTTCAGTAGCTGCTCCTCTGGGAAAGGGGCTGAGCATATATCAAGAGTTGATGAGGAGATGTGGAACAATGCTGTGCCATCATACGACAGGCAGCTCAGCGTGTGGAGGCCTCTTACTGTCGAGGGAGGTGAACTCTGTACAAGCCACTGTCTGCACGGAGAATCCGCAACTCTCAAAAAGCCCAGAACTAGTTTATCTTTCCCATTTTAGGAGGTTCCTGGTTTGGCTGAACTTTTGCCACTGGTTAGCATAACGTTTCTGTGCGGCAGTGCTGAGGCAGCGCTGAGGCCCGGTGCAGCCCCCAAGGCCGGTCAGCTTACAGTGGTTTGGACTTTCCCTCTCTCCTCCTCAGTTATTCTATTTTATTTTTCAACCTGGACAGAAGCCACAAGCAGTTACAACAACTATTGTGTGTTGTGAGGTTCAGAGCAGCATTCTAATGAAGTGGCGGACCTCATCAGCGCACTTCAACTGCCAGCGGGTCAGCAACGGCTAGCTCGCACTTCAAATACCCAACAGGCTTTGTGACTGAGCTCTCAGTAAGACATGGATCTACTACTGTTAGATAAGAACTGTTTTTTGTTGGATTTTTTTCTTTTTCTGATTGAATCACCCACAGCTAAAATAATCACATATTAACAGAGTCACGATTTTAAATGCTGGGATTATCCACAAAGGTTTAGTATCAGTTTGCATTTCTTTTCTACAGTCATGAGTCCAGAAACAGCCCGTGCTCTTGACACAAACAAAAACTTTGAGTAAGGTGGATGTACACAGACTTCAAATATGACAATAATGTTTTTCAGTCTGAGACACTGTTAAATAAATCAGTATATCAGTGTTTACAACACTGAGCACGCTCTGGAGCCCATGTAGCAGAGTATGCATCGCTGCTGACCCGACGTTAACAGTAGACGGCTCACCGGTTTGCAGACTACACAGAACACCAACTCCCTTATTTCCCTTACACATTACACTAACAGTATGCAAAGTTTATATCACAACACCTCCAGTCCCCAAAGTCCAATATCAGTCGAGCTCAAATCCATATATACTAGGGATGCACCAATAGATAGCAAAAAAATTATTATGGCTAATGTTCTCTTTGAAAACTGATACTTGCAAACAGGATGACATTAGCCAATTACTGATATCAGACACTGTTTAAACTGGTAAGTGTTAGTGGTCATTATTTTAATGTTGTGTGAAATTAATTTTGTGCAGGGAAACTGTTTAGAGTGATGAATAGTTAAATGACTGACTTGTTCTCAATAATAAAGATTCATTTGTTTCTAAAGCTGAAAATTATTTTAACCTTTTGTATCGGCTCAGAATTTAACACTTGGTGTAAATATATACTCCACATATGCCACGTACTATACGAACAAGCATATTACTGACTGCAGCTGTTTGCCTCACTAAGCTAGTCAGTCTGCTTCAGCAAATCTGGCAACAATCATTCAGGTATGCTATGCGTGTCTTTGTTATTGTACATTTATGTTGCTGTAGCTTCACTGAAAGAATCAGCTGCCTTGAACCCCCCCCCCCACAGAGTCTAATGTTTCACCATAAACCAAAAGACGCAGCGTGCACGTTCCTCACACTACCACATGACAGTGCAATCTGAATGGTCAGACAGCAGTGATGGAGCTCTACTAAAGGGCTGTCAGAGGGAATCATTAATCCCAGAAGGCAGCATGAGACAGATGGTACGATGATGGCGGATCAATGCTTTCCCCACCATCCTGACTGCTTCCAGTGGCCTGCCCAGAGGGAGGAAATGGGCTAATCCCTCAAAAGAAAGTCCAGACAAAACATGTAAGATGAGCGTGAGCCGCCCTCCTGCTCCTTCAGACCCTGTGGCTGTGCTGCATGTACTGCCCATTCCACGTGAATAGTACTGGAGGGAGTTAAAGAGGAGCGATGCAGAAGTAGGCAGACATTTGTTCCTGCGTTTCTAGTTGAGAGAAGCTTTATGAAGAATTGACCCCCCTCTTTAGGGCCTCTCTAAGAGGTCCCCAGATGCAGGATGAAGGAGGGGAAGCATATATGAACTATAGATAACTGTCAAAGAAGCCGTAGCCACAGAACCAGACCCTTCTCCGATTAAAGGTTCAGACACCAGTGTTCCCAGCATGGAGTAACGGAAGAGTGGGAAAAGGGAACGAGGAAGCCCCACTGAGCTCTTTATGTACTCTTCTTCTATTCTGACAAATAGAACACACAATACCAGTAAAACCACTTATGGTGAGTCTTAAAACTAGACTGAAATATAGCTTTCATTGCCTAGCAGGAAATCAGTCATTGTTATAGTGAAAGAGTTACGGTACACTCTTTTTGTCAGTTAGGGCCAAAATCTGCCAGTTTTCTTTTCTACAGTACGGAGGCGCTGAGAAACGGGTGTTTGCAGCTATGGTGCCATCAATCAACGGGCTCTTTAGTTGCCCGTGCTGCCGCCCAAAGACCTGTCACATCTGCAACTTAAACCACAGTCCCTACTGGAAAGCCAATTACAGTGGCGACACAACACACATACACACACCAGATAATTTGCACAGATCGCCTCATTAAGGAGAAGAGTCCCTTTTTCATTTTTTTCTTAAATGACTATCAGTCTGTTACTGTAAAAACTCAGACAGGAAAGTGCCGCTCAAATGTTTTACAACGGGCCATCAGGTTGTGTAACGAGCACACTGTTAGTATCATATAATCGCACCAGATCAAGGACATGAAACGATCATGTAAATATTGTCACAACAGCAACTGCAGCCTCGACGTAGATTCCAGGACAACTTTTATTTAAGTTCCACGAGTTCTTTTTCTCAGGCTTTCTGGTCAGCCTCTATCACAATGTGACAGAGCCTCTTTTGCTCTCTCCAGGGTAAGTGGCTTTCTTATCTACCCGATCGAAAACACAGCTCGTTGCTTGTTGGCTTCCAGCGCCACAGATAGGAAGGTGTTTATTGGACTCAGTCAGGGAAGCCATGCAGCCCACTTCCTTCTAAACAGACCTGCCCTGTACGTAGCCTCCAGACAAACAGGGTAAATAAGCTGAGGATCCAATTGCTGTTCCTGTGTGTGTGTGTGTGTGTGTGTGTGTGTGTGTGTGTGTGTGTGTGAGTAGGCTGATAGCGTGTCTACACTTCGCCTTCAGAAGACTTACCATATTTGGAAAGGAACAAAAAAATTCCTCTTACAAGATAATAAGCTGCCATCTAATTAATGCTTCTCCTCCCCATTGCCGTTTCCAAAGGCTGCCGTATGAAGGCATCCATCTCCAGGCTTCCAATTTACTGCCACTCACCTGTTTTTAATTCCATCAGCGTGATGATGAAAGCTGAGAGAGCATTATGGTTCTCGCCAGTGGTCAGACAGTGAGTGAGCGAGCGCAGGCTCTGCATCAGTCACACTGTCAGCCTGCCAAATCACTTACGACAGATATAGGGGGAAGCAGAGGTGAAGGGGGTGGAGGGGTCTCTGATGTGCCAAGGGTTGACCCCTAGTCCTCCACAGAACACAGCCACACAATGCAAACACCATAAACATGTCCATTTAATACAGAACAACAACTTTACAATGTATAGTGGAGTGCAACACTTGCTGGGGTCAAATAGCTTTTATAGTTTTAACACACTTGGTGGACCACATTTCTGGTAAAAGGAAACCTCAAAGAATGAGCCACAGATTTAGACTGGATGCAAATACTCAAATCTGTTGTTATCTAAGAATTAAATCAATACTTTAATACTAGCACCACCTCCTACTGCTCACCCCAAGAAACCAGAGCAAATTAAAAATTAAATACTGACTCACAAGTACATTCTTCATCTAATTTTCCAAAGTTATGTGCACTGATTTGAGCTCAGTGCTTAGCTGTTATCTACAGCAGTGCTTTTGTGCCTCCTCTGCACTATTCTGTGCTTCAGTGTATTTCATATGTGCATCTGTGTCTCAACACTGCCAGATAGGGCTGTGCGATATGTCCAAAATCTCATATCCCGATATAAGAATTCTATCGTCCCGATAACGATATAAATCACAAAAATGTAACATTTTCTGTAGATTCTGTGAATCTCGTCTTGCGGGAAGTGTTTCCAGCTGCGCGTCATGTACCTGGAGTCGAGTGTTTTAACCGATGCATGAAACTATACA
>NW_024582587.1:103992-151047 GCF_018398535.1 Haplochromis burtoni | reverse complement strand
GATGGTGTTACCGTCGTTGTTGCTAACGACAACGCATAAAAACAGGCGCTTGTCCATCCATAGTGCAGTTATATAAAATATAAGAGAAAGAGAGAACTTTAAGAAATTAATATAGCCACTACAGTGACCATCAAAACAATGAAAAAATATTGCCGCAAACAGTTTATTTTGCGACACCACGAAACAAACGATAGCGTAAAGTGAAACGATAGATGTTTTTATATCGTCGTCCGATATATATCGTTATATCGAACAGCCCTAATTATAGTTGTCACAGATACTTGAATCAGTATTGGGCTGATGTCTGGTATCAGCGGCGTAGCATTTACACTAGGGACACTGGCATGTAGTCATGACAAAGCATCTGAGGCAGAAAAACAGTTTGTATTGAAAAAGACTGGCTGAATAAAGCATTTGACCAAAACATGTCTTTTTTAATATTTAAAGCTTATAAAAATTTTTAAAAAGACAAAGTGACTGCAACCTACATTACTGAGAAGCTACATGTGCTGACGGGGGAAGCGGCACAGGTCACATGATCACAGCGGGTAGTTATCATGAAGTGGCACAGATACGGTGTCAGCTTTCCCCTTGTAAATTAAGTTCAGATTGCTTAAAACCAAAAACAGAGCCGCAGGAGGCGGTGGTGTGATTGGCGTGCGGATACTGTGACATGTCAAACCATGTTCTGTCATAGGTCATGCAATAAGAGCAGCCATGGGAACGGTATGGGAAACATACAGAGTATGGCCAGTATGGACAGGTTGTGTGATGGGAAGGCCATCTGGTATCACCAGCCACGCAGCGCCATATGATCACACCTCCTCATCCCTCATCCTACACCCAGCCCCTTGCATTGATGGACTCGCAGCAGCTATTGAACGCTTATATGTTTCCGGTCATTGGCATTATTTTTTATTTGTATGACATCCTCTTGTCGAAACAATGGCATTTTGCATGCTCTACATGTCTTCAAATATTGATCTTCCCAACCCCTTCGGCAGGAGTAAAGGGAGAGCCTGAAGAAAGGAATGAAAAAATACATATAAGGACTGAGCTGCCATTAAAAAAAAAAAAAAAAGCCCACAAGAAAGAAATTTGACAGCTTTTTAATTTCTGTAAGAAATAAAAGAGCATCAAATAAGGGAGAGAAGTCTCAGCTGCTGAAAACCCCACTGTCAGGAATCTGGCAGTAACTCACAGCCTGAAGATGAGACCTCTTTTAGTCTTTGGCTGCATAACTGATTAATTACTTTCTTACTCAGACAGGTCCTTCTAGTTTGCCGAGAAAAAGCAAAGCTGGGTTTCATAGACCTTGGCAAGTTGATGACTCCTGGGTTGCTTTCCTTTTCTCCAGATCTACTCTATTTTTCACGAGCAGACGATGCTATGGCCTCTGTGAATAAATTCGGAGGATTTGAGCACTACCCAGCTGGTGTAGTTCTAAAATAAGGGTCAGGTTATATTTAACTCAGATGTGGTCTGGTGCAGGCCCCACCACCACCACCACCACCACCAATTGTGGATTGTGCAGTAATCTTGAGTGGGCAAAAACTCATTTGCCATAAGCCCTGCAGTAGTATTAAGATGAGGTCAAGACATCATCATTTCCCCGAGTATATTGTCCGAGCATAACAAGAGATTTAAAGCCGCTAGGACGTCTTGAGGGACACACAGAGTTCAGTACAATCCCATCCCAGCTGACTGCACTGAACTCACCTCCTGTTCCATACTGTCCTTAAAAACCCAATAAAAAGACCAGTAAAAAAACCCAACACTGTCCGTGATATGAATCCATTTATGGCACAGGGGTGACTTGAACACACCTCAACTACTGCGTTGTCAAAAGCAGGTGCTCCCCCATCTGAGGAATGTCCATCTGAGTTTAAAAGGTCACACCACGATGCCGGCAGAGCATAAAGTATGTGAAACATCTTGACCTTACAAGGGTCATGGACTCTAAGGGGCACCTCTCAAGATGTTTCTGGAGAGGAAATGCTCTCAAGTTGTTAGCATGCATTTCATCTTAATCATATAATCGAAGTCAAAGGCAACTTTTTGCCCAGATGCCCAAAAATCTGATCATATTTTTGGCAAAAGCTCCTCCGGTTATTAGGTGGCACTCATCCACAGGGCAACTGTTAGCATATTATCATCAGAGCCGTATGGAAAGCTGACAGAATATTTCTAAGTCTGCCAGACAGAGGTTCAGTAACTCCACCCTTCTTGAGGAAACAAGTACGGATGATAGACTGTCCTCCTTCAGTCATTTTTTTTCGTCCACTATCTCTGTTTTTGGATGTCGTCTTCCTTCTTTTTTTTTCTGAGCATCTCAGCGCTGCCAAGCTTGGCTGGGGAAGGAGTGTTGTGATGGTGTAGGCTGCCTGTGTGGATGCGCTTCAAACACAGGGAACACTTCCAATAATGTATGCACATCATGCCCTGGTACGCACACACCCACACAGACACAGTAACACACTGGCAAGACCTAACAAAAGCACATTCCTGCGGTATCTGTGCAAGTGAACGACAAAAGGGTTTTAATGCCATGTCTCTCACACTCCTGGTAATACAGCCCTGTGAGCTATAAATCTTGGCCTGGGCGCTTTCAGAGCCTTGCAGGCGATGATCAGGGACAAACTTTCAATACTTCACTGCTCGTCTCTGGGTAAGCAGTCATTCTATAGGTGGTACTGACACATCAGAGCCCATGAATGTGTCAGAGAAGTCGTAAGTCACTTTGCTGCTTTGATGCAAGCCAATCACACCAGCACACGCATATGTGCGCGCACAGAGACACCACTAAACATATCTCATGGCCGTGTTTTCAGAGTCAAATGGTCACTAAGTGGTCTAAGTAAATACTCTTATATCTGATGTCCTGCAGCAGTCTGCACACATGCATGTAAATATCACACAGACACATCACATGCACACGGACTGCACATGTGTCCATGTAGTGTATGTGCTAACCAGTCGCACGCACGCGTTTTCCTCCTGAAGGACATCGATAAATCTGACAATCACTGCTCTTATATGTTCAAGTGAGCGAAAGAAAAAAAAACACATGAAAGCCATAAAGAGTGACGCTACCAGATGAAAATGAGCGCTAACGCAACAGAAGCCAAACAATTAACTGGGAGCACGGGAGACAGCAGAAGAGTGCGAGAGGCTGGAGATACGGTAAGAGGGGCAGAAAACAGACCGGCGGGCACGGCAGCACTACCTGTTTCACTTCAGCAGGCATGGTCCAAAATCCCGTTTGGTTCCAGCAAAATTTAAAAAAAGAAAAAAAGAAAGAAGGAAAAAAGAAAAAGCTCCCGGGGAAACGTGTGATAGATACTTCCTCCTGTCGGAAAAAGTTCTTCTTTCCCTCCTCTCCTCCTCTCGTCTCCTCACGCTTTCCCTGTTTATTTACGTTGGGTTTTCCCTCTGTGAGCGCAGAGGTAGCGGCTCAGATGCAGGCAGCCATCCTCTACTCGGCTACGTCCAGCCACACGGAGTTAGCGAGGGAAACAGCGGAAGTGTGGCGCTGTGCCTTTCAAAATAAAACGATTACGGACGCTCATAAACAACGGATAGATCGATAGATTGATATATACCATATATGTCCTAAAGCTGCAGAAAAGGCTAACATTGTTATCTTTTTACAAAAAAAAAAAACAGCTAAACATAAGAGGTTTTTGGACAAAGTGTGTGTTCTCCATTCTTTAAGCACCGGTTCGAGCACCGTTTAAGCACCGGCACCGTTTCAAAAGTACCGGTTTGGTACTGGTATTGGATAAAACCTAAACGATACCCATCCCTACTCATAAGGTGGAGTAAAAAATCTAATGAGAAGGTTAGTTGGTGGTTCGATTCCCTGGTTGCTCCAGTCTGCATCCCAAAGTATCCTTGGGCAATCCCTGAGTTGCTCCTCTTGCATTCACTGGAGAGTGAATGTTAAGACAATATGGTAAATGGCCTGTATTTGTATAGCGCTTTTACAATAGGCACTAAGATGTATAGAAAAAGTGCTTGTGAGAATATGTTTATGGGTGAATGAGACAAAAGTGCTTTGAGTTGCTCAAGTAAAGTTTGACTTCAAAATGTCATGTATGTGGTTAATAATCACAGTAATGGTGTAAACTGTGTGGACCTTAAGAGACATGTAGGAGAGTTTACAGTGAGAATTATCAAACAAAACCAAAAGAATTAATAACTTTTTACCAATGCAATAATCCTACACCTAACTCCAGAATATCTGCATAATGCATCTTCCTTTTTTCTTAATTTATGTCTATAATGCTGCAGTAGTGTGTAGATAGTTTTTTTCTAGTAGTTTCAATTTTTGCAATAGATATCTTTTTGCTGCCAAAAATAACACTGACACTTGCATCACTTCCATCAGAATGTCATAAGACTGTTGAATTCCATGACCTAACAGACCACATCGCTGATCTGCTCATTTATATGGCAGCAGGAAGACTGAGCAGTGCTTTGCAACAGGCATTTCTTGTGGAAAACCAAAATACTTTTACTTTGAAAGTCAAATCCTCTCACATCCACTGTAATTTTGTAAATAGGCTGGTTTCTCACAGATGAAAGAGGACCCCTACTTTCTCCTTTGGAGAGATGTTGTATTTGGGCTGTTTATGGACTGGTGAGGTAGAGGACTAAGGCAGAATCTTCCCTCGGTAGCAAAAGCAGGAGCCTAAAAAAAAGGACCAGAGGCAAGCTGAACCCTATGCTCATGCACATACACACACTATACTCACTCAACAAAAAGAAAGTTAGGCAGCCAGAGAATAAAAACCTCCAGGGCTGAGAAAATTGGGTGCGTTAATAAAAAGGAGGGTTCACAGACAGGCAGCGAGAGCTGGAAATGTAGCAGCACTCTCTTTCCTCCCTCTCTTTCTCTCATTGGGTCTATCTCTGGCATCTTAGCGGGGTGGGACCAGCTCCCTCTATGCACTCCAGCTGCGTCTGTCTGTCAGCCTGTCGACCCCTCCCCCTTGTTGGCATAGACGGAGAGCGATAGAGAGGAGGGAGGTGTAGGGGGGCCAGTGGCTCACACACAAAACAAAAGTTGCCCCTATTGAAGCGGAGGCACCCCATACTCTGCAAATTTTTACACCCTGCACACATACAAGCACACACAGCTCCTTTGCTCCAGCTCTTTGTGGCGTTCCTCTCGCTGCACTTGATATAAGGGAGGGGAGGGACGTACGTGAAAGAATTCGCATTCAAATATCTGTGACTGTGACCAAGAGCGAGTAGGAATGTTAATCTAATAACCCAGATGGAAGCTTAGCTAAGGACAACTTTGAGAGAGGTCCGAAAAGACAGCAGAGAGAGAGAAAGGATGACTGCACTAAAAGACTCAAACGGAGAAAGGAGAAATCCCAAACGGAGGGGAAATGGCTGAGGTTTTGCATTCCACCAGCTTGGCAGTTCATGTCCTCGAATCTTACTGCTCCATTTGTTCTTAATGAAAGACCTGGCCCAGCATGCACCACTGCGTTTAGATCTATTTACTTTCAACAATACTATTTAGAATTCTGCCAAGCAACATTACCTTAAGAAAAAAAAAAGTTGAAGTGCATTTCTCTCTCATATGTGATATCATATTCCATTTAAGCCATTTAAACACTGAGTGAGTTTCATAACCCTTTTAAAAATCTATTAAGTGCTTTGGAATGCTCAAGGGAGCAGATGAGAAAAGAAACAATGCTCTTTACTTTAGCTATAAATCGTGCTCTGCATTTGCTCAATTTATTGTTTTTAATGCTGTGTTTATCGTTTGCCAGATTTCCATGCAGTTTAATCAAGATTATATATCTGTAACTACCCCAGTGGCTCTCTAAGAGCCTGGGCAGAGCTGTGCTAACATCAGCTTGCCATCTGTTCACCATCTTCATTTTGCGTGTTAACATTTGGTTATTGGAACTAAGCACAGTGCAGGTGAGGCTGATGGGAATGTGATTCATTAAAATGGGTTGGTTGCAAATTGAAATTTTTATTTCATAACAGCATTATAGGAAAACACAGAGGAACACCAAGGCAGTTATAATGATTCCTAAAGGGGAGCATGAATGTTTATATCAGCTTGCACTGCAGTCCATTTCAGTGACTGAGATGTTTCACAAAAATCTCCCCTGAGGGAAAAGTAAGAGTATAAGTCAGAAGGATTCCCCATCCGGAGGGGAAGCGTGTACACATCACATAGTGATAACCGTCTGGCTCTGGGTGAAACTCAAGGGATCACCACAATCGTGGAGTGAGTCATACTTTATGGGTTCATCAGCATCTCTGCAAAATCTCACAGTCACACACGGTGACTGAGGCGTGCGAGTCTTCATCATTTCATTGACAAACAGATCTTTTCATCTCTACCTCGGGCACCTATAATAAGGCATTCCCTTCCAGCAATGAGCAACAGTGGAAAAGCAGAGAAGACAGGCTTCAGCACACTGACAGTACATTACAATCAAGATTTCATATTAAAATAAGGCCTAAAATGTGTTCAGCATAGAAGACTGCTGTCAGACAAATGCTGTATCCCCTTGAGTCTAGTTAACCCCACACCTAGGCCTTGTAGAAAACATGTACAAGGTGTATGAATAATCCAGGAGTTGTAATCAAAGCTCCAGAAGTCGGCTTTAGCCTGTCAGGGTGTATGGTGTGAAACAGATGGTAGAAAGGTTAATGTTTGGCAACAATGCACGCTTTGACAGCCAGACAACTCGGATGAAGCTACATCTGTTAAAATCATGCTTTTCCACCTTTTCACGGTGGCAGGAAAATTCAGAGAAGAAAAACTGAGGAGTAACAAAAGGTGGTCCAGAAGTGAGGAGCCATTACAGCAGTTTGAAAATATATGTGGCGCTTCATTACGTAAAAAAACGTTTGTAGAATATTCAATTTCAAAAGAGGGATTAATGACATTTAATTCTGAATTCCTTTCACAATGAGCCCAGAACACATTTCTCAGGAAACAGCACTTTGTCATAAAGCTTTAATAAAGGGGTGAGTAGGTTTGGCCCAACTATGCCACTATACACAAAACAGGATTTTTAAAAAATGCATAAAAAGTCATTTCAAAGATAAATCTGACTTTGCTGCCCTGCGTTGTTTTAAGACCATCACTGCACAGCGCAGGGGCCGGATGGCAAACAATATGTATGTCTGAGGGCAAGATGATGTGCTCTGCTGTAGGCTGACTGCTGTTTATCCTAACAATGGCACAGCTTGCAAAAAAGCCCTTATCTAATACTATCATGTTTTATTTTCCCCTCGAAAAATGGCTAGTCAGCGATGCAGAGGATTAGAGTCCAATCTACTGGGGGCTTTTGTTGTGCAAAAAGGCAATTTTCCCTTCATTTGGGGAAATAAAGCTCTTTTAAATGACATCACTTCAGATCAAAAGGTTCTATTTTCTGTTTTTATGTTGCACTGCCGTAATTGCACAGCGAGATTTATAAAAACAAGTATAACCGGATTAAGCTTTTCCTTGTTTTCCATCTCGTCATGCATAATTGGGACACTGAAAGAGGTGCAAACAGCAGAATCTGAACCCGTCTGACGATGACATGCAGCAAATCATTAACTTTTACGGCCTAAAATATGCTTTCTGTCGCCTTCATTTCAGCTGAGCATGTCTTTTGCATCTGTAATGGAGTCGTCCAAAGAGGATGTCTATTGTTATATATGGTTATTATTTGAGTTCTTCAGTTGCACTAATGCCTAAGGCCTCCATCTTTTAGCCAAAAACCCTGAGAAACCTATCTTGAGACAGATGAGCAGCTTACTTTTGCAGAAAAACCTACTTTCAGCCTCTCCTTTATTTACAGGGGGCGAACACAGCAGGCAGCTCCACATGTTTGATTTTTTATTTTATTTCTTTTACTTCGTAACACAGCTTTAAAGGGCTCTGCGTGCGATCCTGGAGTTGAACTGGAGACCTTCTGCTTGTTAGGCAAATTTGTAAAGCGCTACACTTTGGAGGCCCTGTTGAGCAGCTTACTTTCTGGAGTTAAAATCAAACAATTAATTAACATCAGAATTTTTTTTTTTTACACGTCAGCTTAAATTCCACAATTGTTGGAGAGAATTGGCTGCCGCTGTTTACAACAGTGAGCTTCTTGGGTATTCTGTTGGAAATGAATAGATAAAAGTAATGAAAGTAAATGGATGACTGTGTTTATCTCGGCCTGGAATGATCAGTAAAGTCCCTGGAGAAGGAGGAGTGTAAAGAGCGCTGATATTTTTACACATTCCTGTGCCATTGTCATCACTCTCTACATTCAACAATCACTGTTAGACACTGTGAAGCAATTCAGAGACTAGTGCCCCTTTCCTTTCAAATATCCCAGCAATTACAAGGACTCTACATCCCTGCTCCAGTTTAAGACAAACTGTGCCATCTTTTCAAGTGTGTGCGTGTGCAACCCTGTGGGAAAAAAACAAACAAACAAAAAAACAACGGCAAAGCATCGCAAATTTCAGACTAAATAATGTCAAGTCTTTTCCCAGTCTGTTCAGGTGTATAGGGTGCCTCAGCCCGAGGCGATGCCAGGTTGCATTAAAAGTCCGTCGGGCACATTGAAGAGTCAACAAGTATTAGTGAATCTGTGGTGCTATGGGACAGGCACACACACTCAAAGAGTTTGAATGCTCACAATGGCTGCATTGCACACAGGTGCAAAAGTGGTGCTTTGCAGGAAGCAGCAAACACCAAGAGGTTTGATTCTGTTCCCATCAAAAGAGCTGAGAATTTACACTAATTCCAGGTAAAGTAACCTGCTGAGATTTAAGGCTTCCCCTACTGAGTAGATTCTACTGAGTTATTTTTTTTCATTAGTGGATTTGTCCGCCTTTAATGTGTTCCTAAATGCAGGCTTGCAGATATTTCCTAAGAACTTGGAAAACAACTCTGCCAATCAAACATTTTTTTAAATTATTGGCCTGGATGAAACTCGCTCCCTAATCTGGCAATGTACCTAAATATTCACACTGCATCAGCGTTTATTAAAGAACACTCAAGTAAAACAGAAAAGAAAGGTTTAATTCCAAATCTTATCTATTAAAAAAAACAGTTATCTTTGTTCTGGCAAATCCTCCCAAAAAAATAAGGCTCTGTGCTGCTTCTGTTTCTCATTCGATCACCGTTTACATGCTTGTAAGTCACATAGTAAAAATGTCACAGCGGTATGTTAAACTCATGGGGATAATTAAATCAAGACTTTGAACACCTCCAGCTATACTATAAAGTTCGAAGACTGTTTTCCATTTAGCCTTGTTTAGTTATCTTGCTGGACGCTTGTAAAGGTTAGGTCACATTCCTCAGGTGGCGCTGGGGGTCTCGTGCAAAAGAAGAGCTTTATTTTAAACACACGGTTCAGTCTTTGGATTTAACAACCAAGCCGAACAGTCAGTTAGATGGGAGAGTATCGTGCCCGTCTTCAAGAGTATAAGTAGACTTTCATGTTACGCAGAATGTTCCCACCGAGGCGAGGTAGTGCCCTTCAGAGATATTTAGCCTGTCTGTTCACCTATGTCATGCATGGTAAAGGAAATGGAAGCAGATTTCAGATGCACCTCTTAGTGCTTTTAGTGAGGGTAATGGTTTAATGGATTGTGATCAAATGGGAGGGAGGTGCAGCAGGACAGGCATTAAGTCCACCAACATTGGAGCTGATCTGAAGGATGAAGATTTGAGCTGGCCCAGAGGAATATAAATAGCCCACAGCCCATCCCTTCAAACCTCTCTCTCTTCCTGTTCACCTGAACAAGAAGAATCTGCATAATCCTTGAATTAAAAATTTCTGTCCTTCCACGTTAGCTCCGGACCAAGATGAGACACAAAAACGACTTACCCTTCCCTTCCGAGCAGTTCCCACTTTGATTCATGGGCCACTGCCACGAACTTGACTCTTAATGTTGAAGCAAGTTGAATAAAACATATAATAATGGCACATGCCTTCTGCATTTTACTTTTAGGTTGAGCAGTGTAGTAGGTAGAAGTCTCTCCTACCTAAGTGTATAATACATTCATTAGATTTGTAACCTGACTAGTGCAGTGTATGATCAGAGTGAGATGTGCAGAATGAGGCTCTCAGTGGGAGTGACTGATTGCAGCTATTTGTTTGAGAAGGAATGGGGCGTGCCTGCAAACAACACAGCTGATTCAGGTTGCCAGCATTTAGCTGCAATGATTCAACAGTATTGCTCTCAAACTGCAGTCCAGACATTATCCAGTTTTACATGATACAGTGGGGGAAAATAATTCTTTGATCTCCTGCTGATTTTCCAAGTTTGCAAATCCGCCAACTCAAGAAAGCACATGTCCAGGCCCCTCTTAATTTTGCCGGTGAACGTCTAAATGACTCAGAGAAGGCTTGGGAGAAAGTGTTGTGGTCAGATGAAATCAAAATCAAGCTTTGGCATCAACTCGACTTGCCGTGGTTGGAAGAATAGAAAGGCTGAGTATGACTCAAAGAACACCATCCCCACAGTTAAACACGGAGGTGGAAACATTATGCTTTGAGGATGTTTGCCCAAAAGGTCTTTGCAAATCATGCCATGTACTATAAAATCTTGGATGCGAACCTCCTTCCCTCAGCCAGAACACTAAAAGTGTGTCGTGGATCAGTCTTTCAGTATGACAATGACACAAAACATACCGCCAACGCAACAAAGAAGTGGCTAAAGAAGAAGCACAGGAAGCAGAATAATTACATGGACCTTAAAGATCCAACATGACACTAAATGAGCTAGTCATGACCAAAAAAATGACAATCACTCGTCAGTTGTTTCAGTAACTATGAGCTGCGAGTGGTAACCATTTGAGTTTACAAAACGCTGCAGTCATCAACAAGCTGTGAACACACACACATAAAAGACAGGCTAAGCCTGCAGCCCACTGAACATACTTGTCTTCAGAACTTAACTTCTAATTTATTTCGTTGACGTCCTCTTTGGTAAGAGGACATGAATGTGGGGTGGTGGTTAGCACCGTTGCCTCCTGGATATGAATCCATCGGGTGTCTGGGGCCCTTCTGTGTGGAGCTCGAATAATCTGCCTGTATGAGTTCTCTAAAGGTACTCCGGCTGCCTCCCCGCAGTCCAAAGACATACATGTTAGGTTAATTGGTGATTCTAAATTACCCATATTTTTAGAGTGAGTTGTTTGACCTGTTCAAGGCGTACCCAACCGTTTGACCTATGACAGCTGAGAGAGGCTCAAGTCTCAATGAAACCCTGATAAACAGAAGATGGACTTTTGTTAAGATGTAGGAACCAAATGTGCTTAGGGTTAGGGTTAGGAAAAGATCACGGTTAAAATGTAGACTCTGAAAGCAATAAAGCCTGTTACCAAGCTACATTTGCTATTTTAAAAAAACACAGAAGAGTTGATATATGTTTCTTAACATTGCTTCTAGATATCTACATAACATATACAGACAGCAGCCTACTCGGTCTTCTCCTACTAAGGTAGAAAAGGGTATCAATGACAACAGCTATTGGGTCTTTAGGTGCTCAGCAATACACCTCACAAAAGTGAAGTTGAGTGGATAAGCAGTTGTCAAGAAAATAAAAAACACACACATGCTCTGCAGATAGTAGTTCATAGAAAGAATGCACTGCCTATATAGTCAACAGTAGTGTGCAAACTTTAAGTGACACCAGTTGCAGTGACTAAACTTTCATGGCAATCCATCTAACAGATGTCATTTCAGTACCAAAGCCCCTCTGCAACTAACAGAAGAGCTTACACTGTCATCCCCAGAGCCATGCTGCTATTATGGATAAGACCTATGGAAATGAACAAATCTTGAAACAAGAACCTTTGAGAAACACTGCTTTAGATGTTAACAAGCTGTAAAGAAAAACTGTACCATCAACACTAAGATTACTGACAATCCAGCCTTCCACCTGAACAACAGTAGTGCCTTTCAATTTGCCTCATGTGCGCCTCTTTCCAAAGATTGTTTGAAAATATGAACAGAAACTTTTGTGACTGTCACATCCAGCAGACAAAGGACCCTTTAAACTGAGGTTGAGGCATAATTAGGTGTTCCATATAGAGCCATGGAAAACAAGCAGCAACATTATTAAAATTTTAATGTGACTTTTCTGCAGGCTGCTCTGTAATGAGACAAAAGTGTTGTAGGAGGGTTACAGGAACAGTGTGGCACACACAAAAATAAACAAAGGAGGTACTTTCACACCAAGGTAATTAGAGTGTTTATGGGAGGCAAGAAGGTTCTTGATGCCACAGCAAGGGAAGAAGACAGAGGAAGACAGAGGAGGGGAGGGGGGTAAACTAAGGCTCATTGTTAGGCAGGTGATTTACGAGGGTACAGGGGCTCCCGGGCCCTGCCAGTGGAGGGATAGAGCTTCTGTCGCTATAGCACCCTCGGCCCTTTGTATCCATTGTGCTTAGCCAGGGCTGGGGGGCTGTGTGTTCTGGGGATGAAAGTGGGTGGAGGGAGGTTGGGGCGATTGTTGGTTGAGCGCTGTGGTGCCATTGCAGGGCCGGGGCCTGTACATCTTCAACACAGACAGCAGCACAGATCAAAGGCAGCACTGTTCCCTCTCTCTAAATCACACAAGCCTTTGAAAACTTCCCACATCATTTGCACAAAGGGATGATATGCCTCTGCTATGCTAGAAGACCACTGACTATAGTGTCAGAAAACCAAACACCAACACTTTATAGCATCCACAGTGCAAAAATTATCCCAAGTTTCCTTTTCACTGAAGTTGCTTTGCAAAACTGTAGCTTTGCTATATGCACCTTTCAATGGGCTCTATGCATGTCCTGCGCAGTGCCGTGGGTAGATTAGCTGTCTGGTGTATATAAAATGAGGTCACCTTCTCCCTCAACTCCAGACAGACATGGCTGTCTGAGTGCTGTCTGCCTTTCTCGACAGATAGGTTTGTCACCATGCACTACTTGACCTTTTAGAGCTTTGGTGATAACACTCCTTCAGGCCAAAATCAATTATGGGAGGCTAACATGATAGCAAATAAAGGAAGCGTGTGATCCTAGCATGATCCTATTGATGGATACAGATTCTAAGGCTCTCTGGTCCGTGTCACTGAATTTCTGCTGATAATTTCATCAGACAAGCTAATGGAGAGTCCGACAGCCTCGTTTTGATTTTCCTCACAGGACAGTGTAGCATAAACACTCTAATTCTCTTCCTTGGCAGCAATTCATAAACAGTTATCCTGAAGTGAATGAGGATTAGAATTCAATTAGAAAGTAGGGCAGTGGTGTTTACAACAACTTTTTGTAATAGAGAGATTAAAACATATTGTTGTGATCTGCCTTGTGTTAATTTCATGCAGGTCCAAAACAAAATAAAGAAATATTTGCAACATCTTAATCTTGAATATTTCTTAATCCTCTTCAGATGTGTGCATGACAACTACATGGGGAGACTTAAATGACAGTGGGTGGTTTGTTGATTTGTTGATTGTTCAAACTTTTCTTTTGCCTCCAAGCTCTGGCGGAAAAAATATCATAGAACATCTTTTGTCCAAGAAAACAAAATTTCAGCTTTAGCCTGAATCATTTTTTTGTTTAAACACACCACGAGTCTGTCGCCATACTCAGTGATGTATGAGGGTACTACTAACATTGGAGGAATCATCCTACTTTTAGAAGGTAACATTTAGCAATTTTCCCATTTTAGTTTAACATGTAAGCATCTTTGCTAATTAGCACTAAACTGAATCTGAAAGCTGATAATGAATACAATCACTTTGCATCGATGTGCTCAAAAAGTGAGTATTGAACAATGTTTGACCTGTAGAATAGAATAGAATTAGAATAGAATTCAACTTTATTGTCATTGCACATGCACAGGTACAGGGCAACGAAATGCAGTTTGCATCCATCCAGAAGTGCTTTAGTGATATAGATATATTAACAATATATATTAGCAATAATATAGATATGTGAGTATATTACAGAAATGGGTCTATTACGGTATGTTATAATGTACACGGTATGAAGTATGTTGTGAATATGGCAACAAATAAAAAAGTTGACAGCCTGAAAAATGGCAGCATAAAGTTTGGGATGTTCATTCTCCTCTGGGCTACTGCAATTCAATAGCCCACACCATAGCTCAAATTTGATCATGGTTTTACTAAAGCCAAGGTCCCAACTGCAAGAAGAGTGAGAAAAGAGCTAAATTAATCTGAACATGGTACTGTAATAGGATGTCACTGTTGCAACAAGTCAATTTGCGAAATGTCCTTATTCCACAATGAGCCATAAGTGTATTGTAATTTATTATTATAGATTAGTAACTTCAGCAAAAATACTTTGCACTGAGAGCTTCATAGAATAGGTCTGAAGGACCTAGTCGTCTTGGATTGGCAATGCAAGAGTCTATGTCCAAACCTGAGAAGGTGTGGTTATAGGTGTTTTGGGGGCACTTTAGGAGGCACACCACTCTTTGCTGCTGGAGTTCTCAAAAAGTTTAAGTGGACTTGCCAAAGCATACGTGGAGGCAGCAGTACATGGGGATCGAACGGAAAGTTGCTACTGTAAACAAATGCTAGAGCAGCAGAGGTAAATCAAGACCAGGAAAACCTGGACATCAACCATTCTGACAGCTCAACTCCAGACTCCAGAAATATTGAACAAGTGCTTCAGAAAGTTCTAGATGAGCATGACAAGAAACTAGACAAGACAGGAGAAACGGCTTTAGCACAGAAGAAGCTAGTTGAGAGAGAGTTGGGAGTCAACTGGAACCTGGATCAACAATGAGATGAAATTTTCCATATAGGGAAATCCTTCAATCCCGCTTATGTTTATCTCAAAAAGTACCATCTCAAATTGGGGATATTTATGAAGTCATTTCAACATTTTTCACAAATTTCTTGTTCAATAATAGCGGATAGCTGGTTCTGGGTTAGCGTTCATATATTCAATACACTGTGATGGTAATAAAACAATAACATAATGACAACCTACTGCAAATTTCCAAAGATTTTTTCTGTGGGCATCACAAATGTTTGTTGTTAACATCATGGCAATTCATCTAATAGTTCTTGAGTCATTTTGCAAATAACAAAAAGTCGATCTCATGTTGCGTGAGATGAAAGGTCTTCACAAATAAATAAATAAATGATGTTCTGCGGACCATGAACACATGGACTAAGTTCCACAAATTCCAAACAGTCACTGGGATTTCAGTTTAACATGTGAAAAGGCAAACAACATACATACTATACGGACGAGCCTTGGCTTCAAATTTATTGTGGAAAACGTGCTATATTTCCAAATGATTGTATGATGCATTTGAGTCAATTAGTTTGTGTTCAGGGCAACATAAAAGAAACTTGAGAGCACTGAGCATCAGAGTGTTTCATTTGTAACAGGTCATGAAGTGCTGTGAGGATATGTTTAAATAAACCATCGCTTCTGTTTATTTGCTGCCCACTGAGCAGCCTGTGTTAAAAAGCTGACAACAGTGATAAAGGCATAAACGAGCGCGCACTGCCCACTGATGCTGAGACCCAGTCTGTGCCGAGGTGAGCGCCCTGTGGTGGGGTGCTATCAAGATCAGTGGCTTACTGCGCTCATTAGGTGTCTACTTGCATGTGATTTCATTCATCAGAGCAGGTCCACTTTTTTCTTTCCTGACATCCACTTGAAATAATTATGCATTGTGTCTGGCCTCGGGGTTGTGAATCTGAACCTTGAGTCAATGATCCATGCACCATCGTAATCCATCATACAGCTTTTGGACTGCATGCGAGTATGTGTGTGTGTGTGCGTTCGGGAGCTGAACAAGGAGGAAGCAGAGATAAAGAAATAATAATTCCTCATCCTTCGTGCCACATCGTTATTTGAATGGAGAGCATCTCACGACACAGACACGGTAACACCTGGCACAGAAAGGCTGGGCAAAGGCAGCTGCCAAGGACTTAGGTGCTGAGCAGGCACTGATCAACGTCCCCTTCTATCCTCAAATGCCTGCATAGAAATTGTTCTGGCATTTAAGCATTTACGATAACGCCAGCAGGAAAATTCCTGGTGGCAAAATGACATTTCAAAGTGATGTAAACAGGTAAACAGCAGTATTCAGTTGTGCCAAATTAACCCCTTGGTTCACAAACAGTCAGGGTAGGGGGATGTCTGAGAGTGAGAGCCAATTCGCTGTTCTCCAAATTAGGCTAACCTCTGGGGAGGGGAGGGTCTCACTCTCCCTCCTTCTCTCTTACTAACAGAGCAATATATTACCTTTTTGGTGTGAGTGACTGACAAGTTTATTTTACCCTTTTACACTTTTCCCACATTCTCTTCATTAACTCTTCGTGAGACCAAATTTGCAGCAAGCCCTTTAAAAAAATGAACACTAGCACGGACTGTTAACAAATTGTAACTATGGGCAAATACAAGCACAGGCAAATGTAGACAAAGCATTTCTCTCTCTGCACGTCTTGCTATATCAATAATACATGAGACCGCCTCCTTCTCTGTGATTAAAGGTGATGTATCCAAGCACCACAGGTGCGGCATCACCAAACTGTGCATTCAAATTCTAGTTAGTAAAACATGTGTACAGTCTGAAAGGGTTTCTTCAAAGAAGTGATTATGCCTGGGAGTGAAAACATGAGAGGATGCTGTGGGAAAGTCAGCAAAATTGAAATGTGTAGGTTGGTCAGATCTTCAAAGACTGAAAATAAGCAGAAAAATAAGACTTCATGTCACCTGACCAGGGCGTTCTTAACAAAAAAAGCTCTAATTGCAACATTTTCCATCAGTTTGTAGCATGCAAATGAATGTGCATGTTGTGACTGCTGTCATTTTTAAGGAGACTGCAGCTGTCTTATTTCTACATCTTGCATTTCCTGCTCTTGCAGAGTCAGCCAGTATTGACAGAAACCCTCGCCAGGAATCTAATGTCCCCCAGACGCTGGCCAGGGCTGGGCAAAAGGCCACATCCAATCAGCACCACCACCAGACAATATCAAAGACCAGTGGGCGAAAGGAGATGGGATTGGATGGCAGTGGCATAGAAGGAGGGGGCGAAAGAAGACAGAATGAGAGGTTGAATCTCATTAGCTCGCTTTTAAAGATGAGTCACCGCACAGCAGATTACTGAACACCATCCAGGACATTGGAGTCATACAATGGGTACAAGTATCAAAATTACAGGGAAATTGAACAGAGAGATTGCGGGGGGTCCCACGAATGATGAAAAGCAATGACCACGAGCAAACATGGTGATGGGATGAGCCGGCTCAGATGGAAGGCGAGAGCAGAAGAGGTGTCACTTTTGAGAGAGATGCATGGAGGGAGATACATGATAGCGCAGGTTGGTGGTTGAAAAGGACAAGGAGTGGAGGGGGGTGGTCGGCCAGTGTGCTGGCATCGTTTACCTGCATCACCACTTGCTGCCATGGTAGTGGTTGGCTGGTGGGGGGGTTGGGAGGCAGATTGGCACGCTCTAGCTGTAGGTTGACGTTGCGACGCTCCTCCTCAAGGGCGCGGGTCAGCTGCTCGAAACGTGCCTCCTGCTCTTTCACTGAGGCCAGGATGCTGGCGGCTGAGCGAACATCATAATCCTCCATGTTCAGTGTCGGTCGCGGTTTTACAGATCTTCCAAGGGAAGAAAAGGGGGAGGAAGAGGGGGCACCAGGTCATTTAACACACCCAGACCCAAAAAAGGCTGGATGAGTGACATCAAATGGCTGACGCATCCCTCCAGATCAAAGTCAAAACAAACGGCTTGTTTGCTGGCCAAGACAGGATACACAAGCTTTAACAAACACCACCGTGACAGATGAAAATAGAACAATCAGGGTGGGTGACTGGATAAGGGAAACAGGGTTATAACACAAAGAGTGTATCTGTTACCGACAAATCTTTTTCACTCTGACCGTGCTTTCTCCAGCCAACACCCTGAAGGGACATGCTCAGATTCTCCTCATAAAGGGTGACTACAAAGTCTCTGATACTGCAGGCCAGCACAGCAAACACATTAATGAGGATGCACTGCAGGGTGCCAATTATGTGTTTGCTTTCAGAAGTTTGAGCCTTTCTTATAATTAAGACAATCCTGGCACCGAAGATAGCATTCACTGCAGATCTGCAAGAATATCAGGGATGAAAAATAAATACCTAATCCACCAATTCTAAAAATAACAAAGGGGATGCAACAGCACAGTGGAGACTCACAAAAGCAAAGATTTTTTTTGTGTTTGTTTGTTTTGTTTTCTTTCTGGATACGATCTCAGCCCTACAAATGAACAGTCATAGGCATAAGCGTGGAGGAACGGCGCTGTCATTGGATATAGTCATGCAGAGAGCCATAATGCATTTTGACACACAGGCGCTGTTACAGGCACAAATCCAACACATGCAAGATTCCCACAGCCACCCAAACGGACACCCAGGCCTGGTATCAGGCACACACGCACACGCCATCTATCATAAACAATCAGGATTTCCAAATAACATTAGCAGGCTACAGAGCACATCAATGGCACACACACACACACACACACACACACACACACACACACACACACACACACACACACAGCCCGATATTCATAACTGATGGTGGTGTGATATCGAGGGGGCTGACAGCACAATAACAAATGGGTGGTTGGACATACAAAACCCACAGTAATACAGACCTAGTAGATAAGCAGGCTGAGAGCTGTTAGAAAAGAGACATCCCTCTCTCAAAACAGAAGCAGAGGGATGAAACGGCAAAAGGAACAGAGAGCTGGGAGAGGGGAAGAGAAATGAAGGGAAGACAAAAGAGAAAATGGAAGAGATTAAAACAGAAGTGAAACATAGAAAACACCAAACGGCTCTTTTAACTACCTGACTTTGTAGTAAACTCAAAGGTAAAGAAACAAGTATTGGAGCATCATCACATTATTAAAGTTTGTCCACATTTTATTAAAAAATAAAAAATGCTTTTTATATTTAAAAAAAAGCTTCATTACTCAAAGTGTAGCTCCATTTTTTACAGCTAGAACATTAATCATGCAAAGTTGGCAGCTATCCCAGGGCCTCCAGATTCCCCTGTTCACTGGTGAAGGGTGATAATGTGATTAATTGAAAATGTATTGTTAGCGGGCAATAGCAACTGATAGAGAAAGTCTGTGGTGGGAGAAAAACACAGTTAAAAGAAGAAAAAATATTTAAAACATTCCAATTTTGCCAGAGTGGATTGCCCAATAAACAAAAATATAGATATTTTTCCAACAAACTGTCACGTTTTTAATGACCTGACATGTTAAGAAAATGTCATTTTTTTCCGTGTGCATCAGTAAAGACATTTGCATTCATTTACAAGTCATGATATGCTGTATACTGCATATTGGTTGACGTGGCAGACACTAGAAGGTTAAACAAGAAGGTTCTCTACAAAAATCAAAAGCTGACACTCAGTCAGCAGTTGCATTATATCAAAGCATTCTGGATATTTTCTAGCTGATCTTGTCTCGAGGAGGCGGTCTAGCTCAGCAGGGGTTCACCAATGCAGATGCAAGCATTTGAATCTTAAACAGCTTTGGATACCAAAACAGAATGTATGGCTTTCAAAGGGTGTGTACATGTGTGCATAAAAAGAGCCTTCTTTTACAATAGGATCCGGTGAGCACCAATAAGGGCCTTTGAAGCACACAATCCCTCTTTGAAGTTTCCTACATGCTGATCATTTATTTATTTGGAGTGGAGTCTGGCTCTTTCTTGCAATACTACCAAGGAGAATATGCTTCCAAAGTTAAACTCCACAACCATCTGAACAGAAGAAAATGTTTCATTTTCTGTTTACAGGAACAAAATCTCTCATTATAACTAGTATTCTAGTATTTTTAAATGAATTGTTCTTCCTAAAACATTTATGTCTGGTTTGAGTTTACGGTAATCAGCCGGTCAGGTTTCAAAATGGAAACAGGGCTGGGAAATGGAAAACTGCGCTCAAAAATAGCATCCTTGTCTGTTTTCAAAGTTATCCACTACTTGAGATAAGTGACAGAAATAGAGTCCCATAGGCCATGTTGATTGGGCATATTTGCGGACAGACTCTAATGATTCACACCCCTGGAGGGTTAGGGGGGCAATGTAATCATTGCTTCCTGAGTCATAAAGGGAATTATATGGCAGGCATGTCAGCTACGCCCCACAGCTTATCATTACACACCAACTTCTGGCCATACTTAAAATAGCCCAGAATGGTCAGGGAGGGGGCATCTGAAGAATTCCCCTCTTCCACCATGACAGCCCTCGTTTTTTATTTTTGGCTTTGGTTCAGCAGATGTTTGATAACGGCCTGGGTCAGAGGGGATGAAAACATAGCCATGTTCCTAATTACTCCCAAACTTTATGTGGTGGAAACATATCAAAATACAACTCCAGGGGTGTGGAGTGTCACTTGTGTGTGCCACTACATGAAGTTTATGTGTGGAAGGAATGAAAACTAATCAAAGAGATGATATTAAAAAAAAGGAAAGAAAAAAAAGAAAACTGTTTAATTAATTCCACAAAGAGAAGTGGGTTACATCTCACTACTCTTAAGGCGTAAACATCTTTAATTAAAAGGAAAACAAGCTCATATTCCATGTGCAGAGCTGACGCTTCACTTGCGCTGTTGCAAGGCTTTTCCTCAGCAGTGAACTCGCTTTAGCAAAAACTCACCGCTCTAAAAATAGCCCGGTAATAAATATATCCACACGGCCACATTTTTGAGTGTGGATTGGTAGATGAGAGGCAGCAGTCGCTCACTTCAAAGGCCTGCTGGAAAATCCTGTAATAAATCCCTGGCACTTTATTCATCAGGTCTGTTGGACTCCCCTAAAACAAATCTTCCAATGACAAGACCCTCTGCCATCAAACCCCTCTCTGTAGTAAACTGGCAGACATTTGAACTGATGTTATTCTCAAGAACAGCTTGAAAGGAGTGAGGCGCCAGCGGTCTGGTTATCTGCCTAAATTACACAAAGGCTCTGACCAGTGGAAAGGTGGAACGGCAAAGATTTGAGCTCTGTCCTTTCTTTTCCTCCTCTGGTGTAAAGCAGTGCTGTGTACAGACACACACCAGCAGTTTACCTCGTATCACCATCTGAAACAGCCAATGTGGAAACTTGCCAAGTGCATCTGTAAAAATAACCTGTTATTCCACTGAGGACTGGGTGTTAAACCCTTAATGCTTTGCAGCCGGGAGGTATTTTGGAAGTTTAAGGCGAGTCAAATGATGCGATATTAGTTTTTAGGATTTTTTCCAGTGTTTGATTTATCATGATCTAATTTTCAATCAAGATAAAACATAAAATATGGCATGCTAATGTGTGAGATTCAGGTTCACATCAGGTTAGTTTACAA
Organism: Haplochromis burtoni; assembly: GCF_018398535.1. Lineage (NCBI taxonomy): Eukaryota > Metazoa > Chordata > Actinopteri > Cichliformes > Cichlidae > Haplochromis > Haplochromis burtoni. The sequence continues at coordinate 129,695 of NW_024582587.1, read as the reverse complement.
CAGAGCTATTATTGCCTTTTCCCAGTATTCATGCTAAGTGTGAATCTTTAAACTTCTTACATATTCCCCAAATATCCACTGTTTTCATTTTGACTTTGGTAAATTTTAAGAATCAGAGACCAAAGACTGACTGGATGTGTCGCTCCTGAGGAGGCCAACAAGAGCAGAAGCCTCATATCTTGAGGGAGTTGGCTAGGGGGTTATTAGGGAATTGGGGGAACAGATTGGGAGGTAGAGGATGAGGATAATTGAGTGTGACCATTGGTGCCCGATATTGAGTTAGGAACATTCACCTGATTAGGGACTAGGTGGGTGGTGCTGTTCCCCCAGTCCACCCCACCCCTTACTGCCAATTTACCCCTTCTAGAGGCAGCTCAAATTAATTCTTTGCCTAAACCCATCTGATGCACATCTGAGGATGCAGCTCACAGCGGCACAATTGGGTACTTAAAAACACCTGCTCCTCCTAGAGAGTGTGTGTGTGTGTGTGTGTGTGTGTGTGTGTGTGTGTGTGTGTGTGTGTGTGTGTGTGTGTGTGCGCAGTCTTTAATCTCTTTCCGCTGTTGACGTTTCATATAGTCAGAAGACAAATTGGAAATATTAGTAGAATTGCTCCACCTTAAAGTGTCATCGCAGAGCCAGCAATTTCAGCCATTTAAGAGATTTTTTTACCCTTTGCTAAGAAGTCCAATACGTCAAAGCTCTCATGGAGTGTGACTGACAGCTAAGTGATTCATTATAATGACAGACACTTAGCTGCTGTGTTGGATATTTTTGCTCAGCCACAGGAAACCTTTATAAGCTGCTCAAGAGCTACTCAAGAACATGAAAGTCAGCTTGAAGTGGGACTTGCAGGCCGTTGCAGATACTATAGTGATGAAGTGATAGTTTATAGTTTCTTTTTGTCTTTGAAAAAATGACACAGGATTCATCAAACACTTGTAAAAAAAGCATTTTTTTAAGTGAATTGCTATTTAATACATGTTACTGAAAGATGATTGCCATTTCCAGTACATATCCGATATGCAAAGATGCTCTGAACACTTCCAACAGAGATGCAACAGGAAATAAAAGAAAGAAATGCACGGTCACCGGGACTGATCCTCCCTCTGATTTAGTATTCCTGTTGCATTTCTTTGAGGAACATTAAAGTGAGTGCTAATGCCCACAGGAGCATTGTTGAGTGACACCAGGATAAGCAAAGCTTAGCGAGGTGTGGGCTCCATAACTAAACATTTTCACAGCTAGAAGAAAAGAAATTCAGTTGGTGTTTACCTGTCCTGTATAATGTGGAAAATCTTATGCAAGTACTTCATATTACATACAAAGTAACCTCATGGTGAAGAGAAAGTACACCCCTTTACAAAATATGGCAAATAAAACCTGAGACAAGCTCCAAAACATGACATATACTAAAATGCAGAAGCAGTCTTAAGAAACTAAGCAGACGATTACTGCTTATATAGGATTTAAGAGAGTAAGTAGCAAGTGTGAGCGCCTCAGAAAAAGCAGAGGTTTTACCAGTTTGCTGGTTTGGGCATTCAGGTGTGTGTTAACACAATGCCAAGCAGGAAAGACATCAGCAATGATCTTAGAGTTTGCTGCTGACAGGGAAAGGTTATAAGGCTGTTTCCAAAAGATTCCACGATTCTACAGTGAGACAGAAAAGAGTCATGAATATATGGCAGGAGGGCGAGCAGAGGCTTTCTATGACAGAGGAGGATGCTAGAGACAGGATCAAAGTGAGGCAGATGAGCCGCTGCGGTGTCCAAAAGTGAGCAGCCAAAAGAAATAGAAGGCTGTACAGTGAGAAAAATTATTCACATGTGAAAAACATTCAAAACAGCTACCTATCTTCCTAGGAGTGGATGTCCAAGCAAATTCATCCAAAGGTCAGCGCATGCAATACTTAAAAAAAATCTAAGAGCTATACCTCACAGTTAACAGTTAGCTTCAGTTAAATGTTAAAGTTCATAATATTACAATTGGAACGAGACTGAATAAATGTGGCTTGTTTGTAAGAGTTTTTAGGAGAAAGTCTTGTCTTTCTGATTAAAAAAAAAGAGCATGGTAGCACTGTTTAGCCTGGCCAAGTGGCTCTTCATCTGTCCAGAGAAGTTTGGTCATAAAGCAAAGTGCTACATTTGGTAAAACACTGGAAAAACCCCTCATATCACCTGTCAAGCATGGTAGTGGTAGCGTTTCCGCAGGTCCTTCCCCCCTGCAGCTGTTTGTACAATCAGAACTGCTCCCAACAAACATAGATGTTTACATCTGCGCTGCAACTGCAATAAGTTAATTAACCGATTCGCACTACAACCTGGTTTGCCTCTTATCTGTAGTTATTTTTATTTAATTTAATAACTGTACAGTACTCTCTGTATATAGTAACCATTGTCCTTAATGTAAATATGTAAGAAAAATTGTGTATGTTTCTGTTCTGTGTCCTGTTTGTTTGTATATGTGTCTTTTTGGCTGCTGTTACAACCAAATTTCCCCTTGTGGGACAATTAAAGGATTATTCTATTCTATTCTCTATTTGGACTTGTTTTGTCATGAACTCTTCTTTATCCCAAAGTATTGTAGAGTCAGCTTTCCAAACACTGCTTCTGCATTATTGTTAAATAAATACACAAGACTTAATAAATAATAAAATAAACAATGTCACCTCAAGTTGTTACATCATTTTAAGACCTGGTAAATTCTAGAGAATCTTTTATTATTCCCTGATATATAAAACTTTGGAATTGACAGAGGGTGTACTTTTCTTTTTACCGTGATGTAGATACAATATGCAATATAACTTAAATGCCACATTCATTTGAACTGTAAGCCCAGTAGGCTGCCATTACTTTGTTTGCTGTGTTGTTATAAAGCTATATAAAAATGCCAGTGCACTCAAAGACCTCATGAATGTTAAGCACAGTCACTGTGATGCAAGTAGATTTTATGCTATGATTGATCCAGAGGGACTAGATCCTCTTAAACATTATGTGTTTGTGGTTAGCAAGATACTGGCATTAGTAAGTCAGCTAGACTCTGATAACACCCTAACTAAATTAACTGGGAGTCTGTTGAATAAGATTGTGTAACATAGTCTACAGGTTTTGATATGGTGACCCGAGCTCAGGTAGATAAGCCACAGCAAGGCATCAGAGAAACTGGATTAAAGCCCAGGTCTTAATTTAATCACAGCAGGCACTGATTCATTCATAATTACAATGCATTCTTTTCTGATGATCAAGATATTTGATATTTGCTCTTTTAAAAGCTTCGGACGAAGCAATGAACTTAATTATTTCCACCACATCAATGTGGAACTTAACTGAGACTTGAGAATTGCTTTTGTCTTGCAATTATATATGACTGACTCACACCTCAAATACTCAATTACACAGTTTGTTTTTAGAAGCTGGACCAGAACGACGTCATCTCCCGTTCACCTCTAAAACACACTACAGTCTGTGCAGAGAGCTAACATTGCTTTTCTACTGACATTTACCACCAGTGATTTAACTGTGTGGATCGCTGAAATAAGAGCACAGTTACTGGAGAGAAAACGCCTCTCAATGTATTGACATAAAAAGCACATAAGGCACCTGAGCGACAAAGCCAATTGAAAGGAAGCTCCTTCGAGGCGCGATAACAGAGAAAGCAAAGTCTCGGATTTGCAAGACAAGGGGGAAAAAAATCAGGAAATGCAATTACAGCAATGATGAACTGAACAAAGTGATTAAAGGAAGCAGGAGGTGTAGAGAGAAAGGGGGGCTTACCTTTGATGTTGGTGAGTGCCGTCAGACCACAAGTAGACTGAAGAGAGGCGTAGCTCTGTTGGAGTCAACTCGTTTGTTCAGTCTGCCAGGGAAGATCTGTGGATTAAACACAACATGAAAAATTAAAGCTGCAAGTAGGACTAATTGGGCCCTTGCACTACATGCCGGGGCTAGCCGCAGTCGAGAAGCTTTATTGTGACATGTAGATGTCAGGAGATGTTGCATAAAGGAGTTTCAATTGCTCTGTAAACTAAAGGGACATGAGAACACCACATAAGGTTACGTGTGTTATTTGTTGGAGCAGCGTGGGATTTTAGTCATCAAACTGTTTAAATTAATTTTTTAAAATGTGCTGCGTTGTTGTGGGGACTAAGGCAATCCAAGATGGATGTTTTGTAAGTTTTGGAATGATGCACACGCTTACTAAATTATCCAAATCATGTCTTTAAAATGTACTGTGGGCCAACAGCTGCTATCTATTTTGACACAACCATGAACCAAAAAAATTTGAGTAACAGGTCACAAAATGTTGAGAAAAATCAATACAAATAAAAAAGATGCTGACACTGCATAGTCGATATGTATTAGTATGCAAATTCCTGCACAACCACATTTTTTTCTAGGTAAATGGGAAGTTAGTGCAATGAGTTATTGAAACGTGCATACATAAATGGGAAGTCACTCTTAAACTCCTTTTAAGAGCCCTTCATAGTTCTCCAGCGCTTGTGAAGGACATTCAAAGCTCTTCTATGGACATTGACTTCATTTTGTTGTGTTCTCTGTCAAGATGACCCTACACTGCTTTAGTAACATTGAGGTCTGGACTCTGGGGAGGCCAGTCCACGACTGACTGTGCTCCACTCTGTGTTTTTCTATCTATGTAGGCTTTTACTGCAGTGACTATGTGTTTGAAATCATTGCCATGCTGGTGGATCAAAATCCGACCGTACTTTTCTGCGTTCATAATTACATCAATTTTAATAAGATCCCCAACGACACTGACTGAAATATAGCCCCAAACCATGACAGGGCCTCAGCCGTGGTTCAGAGATGGCTGTAGACACTCACCTCTCTCCTCACATGCTCCATATGTACTGACAGTTATTCATAACCAATTTGGAATCAATCCATTAGACCTGTTGATCAGTCCAGATCAGATTCATGACAGCCACCTTTCCACTGAGACCATTTCTGATCGAGGCTTCAGCAAACAGTAGATGGATCAGCTAAAGATGCATGTTGTTATCCAGTTTCCACAAATTTAAGGACATACTGCCCATGATGCCAAAATACGCCACATTTTAACTAATAGTTTTCATGTTTTTGGCTAATCACTTTGTTGGTGAAAAAACATTCCCCTAAAAATGGTCCCCAATGCCAGTGTCCCCCTCAAAAAACCTTCTGAGAATCTTCAGAAAGCCTGAAGAACTTCTGCTCAAGACCCTTTAAAAAGTGACAAGGAAATCTGGCTACTTCTTAAATCTGTCATAGAGCTGTTATTCAAAGACATATAAAGCACAATCCTTGGAGATGCTGTCATGCTTCTTTCAAGTTAAACTCACTTTTAACTTGTACTGTACCACAAGGTTAAATTTTAGATCCACTAGACCTTTCTGTGCGTTTCCATCGAATATGGACAAATATAACTTTCATTTTTTAAAGTTCATAGTTGGTTTTTTGAGGAACTTGTGCTCTACTTATTTTTTTTTAGACAGACATTTTCTTTTTCTGTTCATATCAGTAGGTAGAAAACATGCTGATATTTTTCCAGACGCTAATATTCTCCCAGAAAGACCCCTAGAAAAAAAAACTGTGCCTGCTGATTTATTCCTAAATAAATACAGGAGACCGACAGAACTCTGACGAATATGTTATTCTTAATAATTAGGGAACACACTCTCTACTTTCAACCAACCAATATGTCAAGCTGACCTTAATATTCACACTGTAACGCCTCCGAAATATAGACATCACAGACAGAAAGAAAGAAAAAAGGCCAGTGTCCAATACTGCAGTGCAAATTGGTTTTGATGCTTCATACCATGGGATGAATCATTCTGCCATTCACGTAAACCTGTCCAGAGGCTCTTCTTCCTTTGATGGCCGAGAAAACAAAAGCCTGGCAGCAAAACCGCTTGATTGACTAGACTCTTGAAGATGTCACTGATGATGAAATCAAACACAAGCGTATAAACACTTCCTTGCAGGCCAACTTTCATTTCAGGGCTATGGTTTTAGTAGGATGTAACGGTTCCTTAAAAATTGCCTCATATCCAGAAACACTGCACTCAATAAACACAGTTCCTAAATTGAGTTCATCAGTAGTTCACCTAAAATATTAAATAGTAGCTCGGCACAGATACAACTGGGATTCTGACAGATTTTTGATTTAAAAAAAAAAAACAGATTTCAAAAGAGTTACTTGTCTGTGAAGTAGATGAAGCGTGAGAGAAGGAAAAAATTGTCCCACATCACCTGAATTTTAAAGACTTCTTTTTTGGACAATTTAGCAAATATAACCACCTAAAGTCTGCATGAACTTGTGGTCATCTGCTACATAAACCACTGCGCTCGCCATGTTAAGTATTTCCAGATGCCGCTCTAACTCCAGGCCAAATATGCATCGTGAGTAGTGATGGCACGCAATGTTTCATTAACTATGATGGGGGGGGGGAGTAAACTTTCCTCCCTAGGTTTTAGTTTTTTCAATGATTAGAATATCTTCCTCCTCTCCAGGGATTCCTGGGTGTGTTCACTTCAAGGACAGATAGGCTCTGAGCACCTTGGATTGCTGGTACAAACATCAAAAGCGAAGCTAAACCCGGCCGCATTAGTTCTCACCTTGTTGCTATCTCTCTCTCTCTCTCTTTCTGTGTCTCGTCGGATTCTAGAGGAGGCCTTACATCGCTCTTGAATCGAGATTATGTCAACACACAGTCACGGCTCAGAGTTTCCTTTTGATTCATACGCATTTGATTCTATTTAAAATGATGCAATGCTCTTGTAAGTGGCAGGCCAGCGGAACAACGAGCCAGTTTGGGAATGAAAAGATCAACAGTCATTTGTGATGAATGAATGAATGACACTCCTGTCTCATCCTAGCTAATGGTGCTTACCTCCCACACAATTCTTTGGAGCTGACCAGAGGTTATCAGTGGGAGACTGTGACTATTCACTTGGCAGTCAAAGATTCCTGTAGCTAAAGAGGTGTTGGTAAATTGCCAATTCGAACATATTGCTCAAGCTTCGGAGGTCATAATGCTTCAACGTCCATCACTGGGCAGCACGGAGGAATACGAGTGGACAAGAACACATTTTTGTAAGCTAGTAGGTTCAACAAAGTTTTCTGCGTGGGCAAATCACTGCATGCCTCAAGCTGATTTTTATACACACAATATCCCCAGCCAATCAGATTTTATTTACACTGCTCTTGGTTCTGTGAATCGCGCTCACAGTCTTCGCCGTTGCCCCTGACGCCGCCACCATCATTTGACAGTAATAAGTGCAGAAATCTCATGCAATATTCGTGCTTCATATCAGCGCCTGATACCTCGCCTGCTGTGTATTATGCAGACAATTGCATATTCTATCACGACTTGTCCCCCTTCAACCCACAGAGCGCCCCAGTGTAATTCTGTGATTAATAATGAATGCTGAGTGAGGGTTAGCTAGCGAGCTGACTGACTGACTGACTGAAGGTCTGACTGTCTGGGGAATGCTACAATGATCAAGGCCTTTCTTCAGCTGTCAGCGCCTCTTTGCACTCGAACAGAACTGGAGGTGCATACGAAGGTTACTTGTGATTGCATCTGTGCAATCTGACTAATTGTTTGGGCAAATATGTAAATGCAACGTGAAACGTAAATGCTAAAATATAAACTGAAGAGGATTAATATGCATTGGGGTTACGGTCCAACACAATATATATATAACTTAAATTATAAAACAGGTTGTTGGAGATTAAGGTACAAAACCTCATGCATTTTACGATAATGATTCAGAAGACAGCATGCTGTATTGCTAGGATGTTGTTTGGCGTGTTTTAACAGCATTATAGCATTTTACAACACATAGATACACCAGCTGAGATATATTCTGGAGTAGGGCTGAGCGATATATCGAGTTTTTAAAAAATATCGATATATTTTTATACGAGATATAAGGTGTGACAATATCCTTTATATCGATATAGTCTATGTTACGTTATAATTATACTTGTGGAGCTAGGGTTGCCAACTCCCTGAAAAATAAATAAGGGACACCTCGTGGCCAGGGCCGGGCGACCCAGTTGTCTTCACCCTTCCCAGTGTGGTGAATTTTCTAGCTCTTTTTTTGTGTGTGAAATTATTTTTTTAACCATTTGACTTGAATTTGATTTAAGCAGATGTGTATTCTTTGTGATATGAACACATGTGAAACAAATGATCATTTAGCCATTTATTTTTAGCTCAAAATGACAACATTAACACAATAAAACAGGTCTCTTTCTTAAACAGAAGCCTGTCATGCTTAACTTTTGAGAATATAAGTAAATCTTTCTTTAAAAGAACTCTGTCCTGCTTAACTTAAAATAATAGAAAACAATAGAAAGAAAAATATTCTTGTAACAGTGCACATTTAGTGCATTTAGTACAATTGGCTTCAGCTGAGGTATTAATGCTAATCAGCTGCTCCTGTTTGTAAACCCGCTTGTTCCCATGATTACGCATCATAACTCATCATCATTATTCATCTATGTATTACTTTTATGTATTAGTCATCTATTTGTTGTAATCATCTATCCTTGCAGTTGTTTATTACACAAAATAAAGTTATATTATCACACTTCTGGCCACATAGCGCTGATATTCACTGCACATGCCCATATTAACTTTTTCCAGCCAGGTGTTTTCCTTTTCCCATTCTTCCCTTTCTCTGAGGGGAACAAACATTATGCTGGGCAGACACTGTGCGGTTTTAGGCCCATTTTGAGCCGATTTTTGAGTGATCGGACCGATTTTGGCCTTCATCGTGCGTCGTGTAGTATACGTGGGGTAACGAGAAGTGATTAACACCTCACGACCAGCTCCCGATCATCAATCGCTCGTGAGCCGCTCACACTGCTCGCGCGCAAACACGTAAACGCCGTGAAAAAGACGGAGCAGCACGGCTGTGCAGCGTGTGATCTGGACACAAGCGATGGAGGCACAACTTGTAGAACTTTGGAAAGCTCATCCGAGCCTTTTCGATGTGGCCTCACAAAATTATCACGACCACAACAACCGTGAAAATAGTTGGATTTACACTGCTGCTCAATCACAGCTGCCTGATCATGTTTTTCATTAGCAATTTAGCAAAGTTGATGGTGGTGGTGTGTCTGTGTGAGTGAAGAGACAGAGAGAGCGAGCGACAGATTTTCTGTTATAACCTTAATTTTATGGACGCACAGTGTGAGCACTCAGGTCGCATCAGAGCATCGGGCGGTATAGTGTGAGACCTGCATCGTGACCTACCAACTTCTAACCCCTGCGAGTCAATCGTGCAGTTTGAGCAGGAGCTGAATAACGCGACTGAAAAAATCGCACAGTGTCTGCCCAGCTTTAGGTGTACTGTCGTCCGAGACTTGCACCGCAGTGTCGGCGTTTGTTTCCCTGTTGGCCATGCTTCTTGTTGTGGTCATCTGTTGTCTTCCGGTATTTTCTCCGTAAGCGACCTTTCCTCGACCAATGAGATGAGCGGTAATCTGAATTGTCATACTCGAATTGTCATAAGTGTGCTGTCAGCTCATTGGTCACAAAGCAGGAGAGGGGCTGGGAATTATGTTTTCAAACAAAGCGTTAATTCCATTAAACATTTATAGACTACTTTTGATTCTCACTGTATTACGGGACAAAGTGCGTCCCTTATTAGCTCAATACGGGACGTGTACTTTTGTTTCGAAATACGGGACGATTCCGTTTTTTAAGGGACGGTTGGCAACCCTAGTGGAGCCGCAAGTTTGCCTCTCTTTCGTCCACTTTTGTCTTTACGCAACGTTACTCGGCCTCGCCCCTCCTTCACTGAACACAGCTCCCCCTCCTCCCCCATCGCTTCACCTGCAGGAAGCGACAAGATGTTAACGGAGATTTGCCGTGTCCGAGTTACTGCACATCGCCCCGTGCGTGGGGCTGGACGCCGTCAACGTGTTAGCTAGCTAACCACGCTAACGAGCTAACCACGCTAACGCCATGCAGCCCAGAGGCGCTGCACAGCCTAAAATCCTTGCATTTTCTCAAAAGTTGACAGCGCGCCTTATGTATGAATTCTGTTTGTGCTTGATGGCCGCGAACCGATTTTATGTGGTACACAGCGCTCAGCAATCTGTCAAAAAATGTTTTAGTACGACTTTGGTAAGCTACGGTGCTGCACCGCTTGATGGATTGTCAGAGCATTACGGCTACCGAGGAGCCTTCGCGGAGTGATACGTACTGTGCTTCAACGTAATATTACCCTACTGTGTATAAGGACTATAAATGGCACCTGTTAAGAGACGTGGTTACGAAGAGGATTTCAAACTCAATGCTGTCAGTCACACAGTAGAAGTTGGGAACAGAGCAGCTGTGAAATCTGTCTTTGTTATTATGCTCAGCGTCTTTTAGTTTACATTTTGACTGCACAATTGTGAGCTTTTTGTTATGCACAAAAACAACATTGTTTTCTTTTATTTATGGAGCATTATTATTTAATAAATGCTCATAATTTATTTTTGAGTAAATCTTATGTACATCTAGCTCTATGTTAATAAAAGTGCCTGTGTGACATCTGGGACACAGCTTTGACTAAGAACTCTCTTTTTGTTCTTACTTTATGGCTTTAAAAAAAAAATCGAGATATATATCTTATATCGCCGTCCAGGTAAAAAATATCGAGATATGAATTTTGGGTCATATCGCCCAGCCCTACTCTGGAGGCAGAAATAACTAACCTCACATTCAAAGAAGCTTAACCTAACCCTAACAAAGCACTTTTCGAACTCTAACTATACGGTGCTCTAACAGGAAACCCACCTCAAAACAGCACAGCATATTAGTCCAGAGAGCTATAAGGAAGACACACTGTACCAACACAAAAACAAACTTTATTATGTGGACACAGCAGCTGAAGCCACTGAGAGGAATATTGTTATGCCTCAGGTTTATATATGACTCAAATAGCCTTGTCTGTCTTCTCATAGATTAAAAAGAAAGAAAGAAAGAAACTTGCACCTTATTGGAACTTGTTTGGAACGTGCTGTTCTAAGACTGAATCCCCTGACAGCTCCGCATTTCAAGGTAACTGCGCAGCTGAAAGCAGAGCTAAGACACATTGTACTATAAATGCTCCCCCTGTGTGCAGAATGTGTTTGTAAAGTGCAGCAGCTACACAAGGAAACTACAGAGCGTCATTGTTAGTCCAGACAAACATAGAGGCTCGGGTCACAAGGAAAAGAAGAGAAGCTCAGGTTTCAAGACTCATCGTGAAGAGCTGACCTTGGCTAACACTGCTTTCATTTAAGGCAGAAAGAAAATATTCCACCTCATCAGAACTAAATGCCTCTCAAGATGTTAACTAAGAACAAAAAAATAAAAATCCAGGCATAGAGAGAAAGAGTTCCTGCCAAAACAGTGTAACAGAGCTCGCTGAGGAGTTTGAAAGGTGCACACAGGGAAGGAGGAGAAACTGCCTGGCTTGTTTGTTATTTGGACTGCGCACAGATTTAGAGGTCTTTCATGTACATTTTAGCAGCTGAATTTGTTGCACATTTATTACAAGCAGACTGTGAGAATGAAACCATCATTTAGGTTTGTTACATCACAGCTTCATGTTTGAGCTCCCCTTTGCATCCACTGACCTTGTGATAGTAGCAGACACCAGATTATTGACGTTGGCGTTATTTATCCCAGAACCAGCAAAACAGTACGGCGCTGTACGGATTGAGATCATATCGCGGTGCTCATGAGGAAACCAAATGTTTCTTCAATACACAACATGTGGGTTCAACATGTGAACCTCAAGGATCAGTGATCAATATGGAGGTGAAATAAGAGTCACACAGTTTCAATCGATAAAGCGATAATCGGGTGACACCAGGCATGCTGTTTAAGTAACTAAAGGCTGCTCTCCATCAGGAGAGCGCTCAACAATAATGGTGTAAATGGCAGGGCTGCAGGGAGAAGGCCACTGGAACAAAGGACTCTGCTGTATATCAGCAGCTTGCTAAAGATCACATGAATATCTCAAAAGGTAACTGTAACAATGTTTTGGGGGAGGATGAGACTGAAATATACTTTTTTAGTTTAAGGGAGAAGTCTGCTGTTTGGAGAAAGCAAAATGCTGAACTTGAATACTACACAAAATACTGGCCTTCAGTATAGCAACCCTGTCTCATCTATGAAACATGACGGTATTAGCAGCATTGTTTGGGCCTGTTTTTGTTGCGTCTGAGCCAGGATGGCTTGTTATCATCGATGGAGCGCTAAATTCTGAATTATGCAAGCAAATTCTAAAGAAAAATCCCTGGAAGTCTTTCTGCGAACACAATATCCTGAGAAAGGAATGAACAAGCCAAAGTCCTGACCGTAGGCCAAAAGAAATGTGGAAATACCTGGAGCCATTTCTTTGCAGTTATTGCAGCAAAACTGAGCCAGTGTGCTAAAGTCACATATCTGCATACCTCTGTCACTTATGAATCTGTGATTAAAAGTAAGAAATTGTTTCATTTATATAACTGTCTTCTCTTTACTTTCTATGTACTTTTAAGATTTGTGGGGAAATCGAATGATATTTAGGTCATATTTATACAGAATACGGCTGTAATGCCGGCTATTTCGGCTAATACATTCCTGACCAAGCTGGCTGGATCCAAAGTGAGTAGTAAAAGCAATATCCTAAAATGTACTACTTCTTGTCTCTGCATGTGTTAACGCCAAACTCAGCGCTGATGGGTTCTGGGCCTTTGGCACAGCACGAAATCTGTTACCAGATCCATTTTTGCTCCTCGAGTCCACTCTCCTGTGACACACGGTTTTACTTTGCCAACTCGGGGACAGAATTTCAGTATTAGATGTGGCAGATGAGGTTAGCAGAAACTTCTGTAGACCTAAATGGATATACTATTATCACAGGTAGTGAAAGTAAATCTATCTATCTGTGATTACTGTCTGCGAAGTCGGGAAAACATTCATCACCGTTTTCAAGAACATAATACTCAGCTGTTGTCAGTGGAGTAAAATGATGTCATCCAGCCTTGGTAATAAAAAAAAGAAGCTGACAACGTCTCCTTCTAAATGATTAATGGCAGTAACGCGCTAAAAACGCTGTCACAGATTGATGAATAATCGGTAACGTAAAGCCCTCGAATGATAACGCCGTGACATATCAAATAATCTCAGTTTTAGTAAGATCGAATGATAACACTCAGGTGACAACTGAATAAAGCACAGGGTATGGATTTATGGAATTCTTACAGTGTGTGTGTGTGTGTGTGTGTGTGTGTGTGTGTGTGTGTGTGTGTGTGTGTGTGTGTGTGTGTGTGTGTGTGTGTGCCCCAGAGAGCGTGATTGTGAATTCAACCACAGCACCTTCAGCATCACATAAGGCATATGGAGGATCAGCCTCCCTCATTGAACAACAGTGCTGCCAAGGAAGGATTTATTTGTGTCTTTTTGTATTTAACTGCTGTTTTCACTCAAACAACCAACTGAGGATTTGCCCATGACAGGCAGCCTCAACCCTGCCTTTGTCAGTTATGTAATGTGTACCACCGCAGCCTGGCGAAACACTCTCCTCTTGTCAGCATATGCAAAGACAGCAGACGACGTTATCTGGGGTATCAGAAAATGAGAAGTGGGAGGGCGGGAGGCAGGTGTATGCTGGAGGGCGTCAAAGCTGTGACAAAAATCAAACACCGTTCTGCCTATTTTTGCAGCAGAAATAAGAATACGAGCCATCACACTAAGCCAGTCACACTCTTATTACCAAACACAAAGAAAAAGTGGGTAAACTATGAGGTATACTGATCAGAATGTACAAAAATGAATTATACTCGCAGTTAATACTTTAAATCATTTGTTCAAATAGCCCCAGGCTGACAGGATAAAAAAAAATCATATATAGAAAGAATTTAAGCTGTTAAATTTGACGTCAGTCTAAAACGTTTGATAAAAAAGACTGAAAATTCACCCAGTTTGCCCTTCGGTTGGTTTAAATGATGCATTGAACAACCTTGAATTAAAGGTGACTGTGATGCAGCTCCCTTTTTTTTAACGAGTTACAGTTCATTACACAAAAATAAACACTCTGTTTATACCGATTACTGTGTAATTAAGAAGGACATATTGTTAGCAGTGGAAAATGGATAAAAACTCCAGGGAAGAACAAATGATTAATTGTTGACAATCCAAAGTCTAATTGCAGTTAACTGGTGAAAAACACCACAACAACACAGCCATTCATGTGAAGTGGGGCTTGGAACCGGATATGGTTTTGTTTGTGTGTGTGCACGTGTCAGTTTGGAGTGTACCTGAAGGGTCAGTACAGGTGCCACAGATCAGCAGTGTCCTCCTCCATTGTGAACGTTTGTTATCCAAAAAAGAAAGTACTGTGCAAAAGTCTTGATTCACCTCTAATTTCTTCATACTTTGCTTCCAAACAGCAAGACTTTCTTGTAAATCAGTGGAAGGGTGTCTGCCAAGAAGCCATTCTTGAGGGGAAACAGGGAGAAAAGACTGAGGTGCCCCAAATTATACAAGAACTGGACTGGAAATATATGTACAGAGGAGGTCAGGAGAGACACACAACAGTGCGTGTCTACATCTGTAAAACACAGCTGAGGGTCTGTCATGTTTTGGGGCTCTTTTTAGTGGTGCTGGGGATCTTGTCGAAATTGATGGAATTATAAATGGTGGAAAAGTACAATCAGATTTTGATCAACCATGCAATGCCATCTGGAAATATATGGTACAATTGGTACTATCAGTCATGGATTGGCCTCCCCAGAGCATGGAGCTCAACATTAATGAAGGAGCAAGGGATCATCAAACAAAAGGCAGCCAACATCCAAAGAAAAGCTTTGGATGCTTCTAGAAGCCTGGAGATTTATTCCTGAACACTGCTTAAATCAAGCTTGGATAAGAGAGTTCATGATGTGTTAAAGAATAGAGGCGGTCATACCAAATATTGAATTTCCAGCTCATTGGAATTGTAAAAACTCAGTTTCTTAGCAAACACAAAGAAGTGAGGGCTGGCTCAAGAATTTTGCAAAGTGCTGTCCATCTCAAAATAAATCTACATGAGACGCTATGGTACAATTCAGCCGCTGAAAGGACAGCACCCTGTGGGAGGGTGGAACCAACCACCATCACACTCCTGTTTAAATGAAGCAGCTATTTTTAGAAACACATGTGTACAACACAGTTTCCTGAATTTGGCGCGTAAAGATGATCCAGCTGAAGTGAACACAGACTACAAACAGATCAACGCAATGGCTACATAATCCCACATGGGTCCAAGTTTCCTTTTGGTCATATACGATTACACTGCAAAGCACCAGCCACCTTTCATTCCTGAAAATGAAAAATCCAGTCGGGAGATTTTCAGACTTATGTCCACAAAGTCTCGGATTCAATTATTTGTTCTGCATATTTCCATTTTCTGGGAGTTGTAATTCACTGCAGCAGTTCTCATCTAAAAAAAAAAAGAGCTAAAAGGGAAATGGCTGCTACTGTGTAATAGATTTCAATTTTCACTTCTTTTCATTTTATATTATTTTCAGTTGGACCCATGCGGAGAAAAAATGTAATAGGAAACTATATAGACATTACATTATTAGATTGTTATTAATGCTTAATGATTGTGTATGTAGTATTTCACTCTAGCCAGATGAAGTGAATCAAGTCTAAACTACTTTAATGACAGTTTAGTCCACTGAAGGCTCCTAAAAAAGCTCACAAGACAAAACTATGACTATCAACGTGACTAAATGAATTTCAAAGACAAATTAATTTATAGTTACAAGCAATTACTGTTAAAGTAAACAAAATGACATTAGTAAGAGATTACATGTATGTTTTTTTTGTTTTTTTTTTTACATTTATCAACCTTTACAAAATATAGTTCATTCCACATAGTTAAGGAGGAAAAAAAACCCATGATTAATAGTTAATAAGTGCATAGTTAAACTGCTGATAAGTGAATAATAAAGTATTCATCTTAAAGCAACAAAAACTACTGACACAACCAAAATTATTACAACTATGTGCAATGATCTTGCAGCCTTGTTGCCTTTGAAATTGTTGTTTTGAAGACGGGGGGCCTCTTCTGCAACCACTTGCAACCTAGTATCACAGCAAAATGTTTACTAGGCACAACAGTGTCTATTAAATTTCACGTTTTGGAGAGGCAAAGCGTGAAATGTCCACGCATGCAGAAATTGCATTACTGCATGCAGAAGTTGCATTACTGCATGCAGAAGTTGCATTACTGCATGCAGAAGTTGCACTACTGCATGCAGAAGTTGCACTACTGCATGCAGAAGTTGCACTACCAGCAGGGTTATAATACATTTGAAGCCACAAAGTCAGTAGAGAGCTAAAAACGTATGAAGTATATTTCAGGCTCCTTAATCACCAGAAACGATTAACCTGTAAATGTGTTGATAATGTCTATTTATACAATGTCTATTCCCGTGATTATTTTTATGTTGGCTTGAAATAAAATGGCTCCCTCTGCTGCTACTGCAACTTCTGCATGTGTGTCTATTACACACTTTGTCGTAAAACAACTTTGGTGGATCAAGGTGGCAAAACATTACATAACCTGGAGTCAGTCTGCTATCAGTTTGTGATTAACTAGAGTCAAGTTGTCAATTTGTGTTATTATGTGGCTTAAATGTGACAAATGAGCAAAAAAAGCCCAAATCTGTTGCAGTTTGTTGTGAACCTCTTGCTCCTTACAAGAAATTGTGTTTATTTTTTTGAAATCTGGGAGAAGCAACAAATGGCCTTGAGATTCACGCCCAGGACTCTGCGTTCACTTTGCAGCATGTGGATTGCATGCTCAACCCCAAAACAGTAACAATAATACTCTTTTTAACAATTATTTTTAAAAAATCAAAGCTTTTATTAATGCTCTAAATAGTCTATAAACTCTTAGAGTACCCTGGGTCCTTATGAATAGACTGTAAAGTAATGACTAATAACTGTGCTCGTAATGAATAAGTCCTAAAACCCTGCACGCCAGAAATGAGGTCACTAGTTAATGTGAGTTTTAGAAATTTTTATCTTATTTCTTATCTTATGAAAATCTTATGTTTCACTTCGTGCAAAATATTAAATAAATACCCCACTCTATATAGCCCCATATGCTGATACGTTACTAATGTCAGGCAACTGTGGTGCTTTTTAAAATAGTTTAACATTAATGTGAAATGTTGCTTTCCTCTGTGCAGATTAATTCCATTCAATTTTATTTATACAGCACCAAATCACAACAACAGTCGCCTCAAGGTGCTTTATATTGTAAGGTAGAGACTACAATAATACATTAACATAGATTAGCAAAACATGTATCACAAGTACAGCTTCACTTTCATAGATGTTTGAGTTGACACAAGACAATAGCAGCCGTTGCACAGTTTTTCTTGGCCTTTTTTATAGTGCAGCTAACGGTGTGTTTTCAGGTGATTGAATAGGTTACTTGTGCTGCTTTGTGGTGCAGACACAGCTCTACATATGATTTGCTCTTGGACTCTGTTCTTGGATAACATCACTTGCTCTAAATCCTAATACGACTAAAGTATTTCCAATGGATGATGATCTGCTTCTAGAAAAAGTAGAAAATGCTCTTCATCTTCTGCTGTGCCAAATATTTAACTTTTGTTTCAACAGTCTATTATCTCTTGGATATTTGGTCTTTTAATGTAGTGTTACTTGTTCAGACTACATCCAGGAAACGTCAGGTTCAGGAAACAGCTGTGACTGGTGCATGCAGACACGTTGTCAGGGAGTGATTTAGGGAGTGCTTGATTTGCTTTTACTTTGCATTTTATTGCTGAAGCTCTGGGTTCAACTACAGGGAGTGCAGAATTATTAGGCAAGTTGTATTTTTGAGGAATAATTTTATTATTGAACAACAACCATGTTCTCAATGAACCCAAAAAACTCATTAATATCAAAGCTGAATGTTTTTGGAAGTAGTTTTTAGTTTGTTTTTAGTTTTAGCTATTTTAGGGGGATATCTGTGTGTGCAGGTGACTATTACTGTGCATAATTATTAGGCAACTTAACAAAAAACAAATATATACCCATTTCAATTATTTATTTTTACCAGTGAAACCAATATAACATCTCCACATTCACAAATATACATTTCTGACATTCAAAAACAAAACAAAAACAAATCAGCGACCAATATAGCCACCTTTCTTTGCAAGGACACTCAAAAGCCTGCCATCCATGGATTCTGTCAGTGTTTTGATCTGTTCACCATCACATTGCGTGCAGCAGCAACCACAGCCTCCCAGACACTGTTCAGAGAGGTGTACTGTTTTCCCTCCTTGTAAATCTCACATTTGATGATGGACCACAGGTTCTCAATGGGGTTCAGATCAGGTGAACAAGGTAGGCCATGTCATTAGTTTTTCTTCTTTTATACCCTTTCTTGCCAGCCACGCTGTGGAGTACTTGGACGCGTGTGATGGAGCATTGTCCTGCATGAAAATCATGTTTTTCTTGAAGGATGCAGACTTCTTCCTGTACCACTGCTTGAAGAAGGTGTCTTCCAGAAACTGGCAGTAGGACTGGGAGTTGAGCTTGACTCCATCCTCAACCCGAAAAGGCCCCACAAGCTCATCTTTGATGATACCAGCCCAAACCAGTACTCCACCTCCACCTTGCTGGCGTCTGAGTCGGACTGGAGCTCTCTGCCCTTTACCAATCCAGCCACGGGCCCATCCATCTGGCCCATCAAGACTCACTCTCATTTCATCAGTCCATAAAACCTTAGAAAAATCAGTCTTGAGATATTTCTTGGCCCAGTCTTGACGTTTCAGCTTGTGTGTCTTGTTCAGTGGTGGTCGTCTTTCAGCCTTTCTTACCTTGGCCATGTCTCTGAGTATTGCACACCTTGTGCTTTTGGGCACTCCAGTGATGTTGCAGCTCTGAAATATGGCCAAACTGGTGGCAAGTGGCATCTTGGCAGCTGCACGCTTGACTTTTCTCAGTTCATGGGCAGTTATTTTGCGCCTTGGTTTTTCCACACGCTTCTTGCGACCCTGTTGACTATTTTGAATGAAACGCTTGATTGTTCGAATGATCACGCTTCAGAAGCTTTGCAATTTTGAGACTGCTGCATCCCTCTGCAAGATATCTCACTATTTTTGACTTTTCTGAGCCTGTCAAGTCCTTCTTTTGACCCATTTTGCCAAAGGAAAGGACGTTGCCTAATAATTATGCACACCTGATAAGGTGGATGTCATTTAGACTCACATCACAACAAGTAGAAATTTCTCCATTCAGTACCAAATAATGGATCATCCATCATTAATGTTAGTAATTAGACGTTTCGTGGACATTTAAAATGTGACAAGTAGCCCAAACAAGGTATAACCTCTTTGCAAAAGGTAACAAGCTAAAACTGCAGGGACCACACGTGTTTTAATTTTGCGTGATTGTTTTCAATCTTTCTTATGTAGGATCATAAACAAAAAAAAGAAGATAGTAATTACAGGAACAAACAAACTCGCCAAAAAATAGTACAGTAAAATATGGCTCAAGTCCTGTGTGGTAGAAGTATAACGCAGCATTAAATCGAAATACTGCAGACTGAGCTCAGAGCTAAAGAATTCGTGTTGCCCAGCCTCTCCTCAGCCTGCTTCACTTGTGCTGTTACACTGAAAAAAAGGGATTGACCATCTCTTGGATTTATGTAAGCATCTTGCGTGTATTTAACACAATTGCCTCATGCTTTAAAGTTAAGTGCGGCGATCGTGGCTCAAGAGTTGGGCGTTCGCCTTGTAATCGGAAGGTTGCTGGTTCGAGCCCCGGCTTGAACAGTCTCGGTCGTTGTGTCCTTGGGCAAGACACTTCACCCCTTGCCTACTGGTGGTGGTCAGAGGGCCCGGTGGCGCCAGTGTCCGGCAGCCTCGCCTCTGTCAGTGCGCCCCAGGGTGGCTGTGGCTACAATGTAGCTTGCCATCACCAGTGTATGAATGGGTGGATGACTGGATATGTAAAGCGCTTTGGGGTCCTTAGGGACTAGTAAAGCGCTATATAAATACAGGCCATTTACCATTTACCATTTAAGTGTGACCTGTCCAGGGTGTACCCTGCCTCTTACTCTATCACCCCCAGGTTATGCCTGAGCCCCCCTGCAATCTGTATAAAGATAGGAGGACGGTAGTCGTTGTAGATCCATTCAGTTCTTATGTTAACCAGACTCTAGACTTTGTTAAACATTATGAAATATGAAGACAACATGTAGTATTTAAGTGACCAAGTAGTATTGGGGTAAATGTAATTGAATAGTGTTGAAATAAAATGACAAAAATTGCGAAGGATTAAAATATTCCGAAAGCTCACCTTACTTCATCTAAACATGTTTCAATCGCGTTTTATCAACACGAAATGCACAGGTTTATTGAATATGAATAAGTTGCGTTGATTTAACTCAGTTGTTTAAGTTTCTGCCAAAGCAAAAAAGTTATGTGCAACAAATGTCCACTATTGAATGAAGTAAATCCAACATGGCCTGTTTTTCAGTGTACTGTCAGTCTCACTGCACAGTCTTTTGCTTCAAAGCATCTATGAATCAGCAATACTGAACGCTGGACTCAGGTTGGAGAAAGGTGGAAGGTGATGAAACTTGTACAACGAGCTAAAGGATTCATAATGTATCGATATTCTTTCACAGTGTGCAAGCTGGGGCAGTGGCACCAAACTGTCTCTGAGCCGTCACCAGGCGAGACAGGGAGCCTCAATCCAACACTGCTCCCTGTTCAGCACCATCCTGCTCTGCTCCTTCCTGAAAAAGCCTCACACCAATAGGTGTGGCAATATAAAACAAAAACCCTGCAACGAGTCAGTTCTTACATTTGATGGTGTTTGCAGACTCGTAGCTCAAATCAATCCAACCTAGATTCAGCTGCATCCAAATGTCACTGCTGTCAAATGAAAGTTATTCAAGTTTTCCTTGAATAAAAACATCTTTGATTCTTCTTTTCGGAGTATTTCTGAGTAAATGCTGCCATTTATTCCTCACATTTCAGCTAAGAAATCAAAATGAAAGTCAATATTATTTGCCACACGTTTTTCTCTCCTAAGATCAATTTGACCCTTTTGCCTTACCTCTCTGTGGCGCACTTCTTAATTGAACAGGTCCCACAGTCTATGCCAGCTTGGCTCTAAAAAGCAGCTCAACACTGGCCAGAGTTTTACAGCTATAATTTAGCATCAGATGTCAGGGCTTGTACACAGGCCTTACCAGAGAGAGACAATTAAAGCCTTGTTTACCCAAATGAATCATTAACTATTCTGGAAAAATAGACATCCTTCTCTGAAGCTCTACCACCAGGCATTTTATTTACAAAAAGCCTATTGTTGACAGTGATTACCAGAGTCAGAATGAGGAATCCATAAAAAATGCCCTTTGTTAAGATTTGCATCCTTTCTTTGTTGTGCTTTTTGGCTCGTGTTTGCAGCTTTTTTTCTGGCTGGAAGAAAAAGCTGTCCTGCTGCTGTGCAACAGTCATTATGTGACATACACACATCAGCGCTGACAAACAACTGATGATTATAGAGGGGGCGGGGAGCGCGAGGAGATGTCAATAAGAGCAGGAGAGAAAGGGGCAGAGGCAGGCAGCCTTAATTTCTGCTGACATTGACGGGAAAAACCTGGAACAGTCTGACAAAAACTTCAGCATCTGTGCGTGACAGAAATTCCTCCTAAACGCAACAGTCGTCTAACAAACACAAACTGAAACATCCCCCCAAAAAAGACCAAAAAACAAGTGAATCCTTCTGAGGGAATTTGTCAGGGTGGATGATCAAAGACTGTATCCTAGTATCTGATATGCTCATAGAGCGCAGTTTGTTATTGCAACCCTCTGCTGTCTCCTTTGAGCAAGGCACCAAACCTCAACCGAGTGCTTTCCCCAAAGCAGTTCCCATGTATCAGTTTACGTAAAGGTATCAGTGTACATTAGGGGTGGGGGTGGGGTTTCCTAGCGAATCATGGAAAAACACAGGCTAAAGGAAAATGACCAAAATAAAAGGCTGTAATATTGCGGTTCTCTGGTGAGTATTTAAAGGACCAAAGACGATTTTCTCACCCTCATTTTTAGGTAATGCTCTCTTAATCTGTGCAAAGCCCAGAAGAATCTATCAGCACTATCTGGGTGATTAAAAATGGCTTTTCCAGCTGCAATGGGATGGAGCAGGAAGCTTACTAGGGGAGCGCCAATTTTCATGACCAAAACCTTGTGAAGGTGGGCACGGACTTAACAGGGGAAAAAATAAAAAGAGCTACACACTATCAGATTATCAGAATTGGCATGTAAATGAGAGTTGATGTACATCATTCTTGCTAGGCATTTCAGATATAATAAAGCAATTTCCTATCTGATTATAAACTTGGGGGGAAAAGTCCTTTAGAGCACGAGGGCTATTAATCTTTTAAACTTTAATTTGATTTGAAAATGAGTTTATGACTACAGTGTGAGCGGAGTGACCTTTCTGTAGGTCAGTACAGGCAGTGCAGGGAAGGAAGATAAAGTAAACAAAGCTTTGGTGTCTTTAAAAGAAAAAGTCTATGAAAGAGTATATTCGTGTTTATATGCTTAAAGGTGCTCTAATCCATTTTTATATTAAATAAAGGAATTAGTATGCGTAATGTGAAAATTGTTGCTGGTACAGCGCCACAGCTGACTTTCCTGTTTTCTTTCACTCCCATTGTTCTCATCCATTCCCTTTTCCAGTCACAGCAGGCAGATCATTTTCCGTGAAAAATCTCTGAGTCTACCCACTGCACACAACCGACCCAGCAGCAAATGGAAAGTTAACAATTAGCAGGTGAATATAGTGGACAATTTAGCAGCAAAGAGAGCCACAGGGGTTGGTGGAATAAAGCTGGATGTGGAATTTGCCAGGTGACCAAAAAAAACCCCCTCAAAACAACTCTAAATAAACAATAATGCCGCTCGAGTTGCAAATTGACAGCTTTCCAAACACACACAGTTAACACAAGTTTATAATGGTAGCTTAAAGCTTCGCCAAATGACTGTATGGGGATTCAGCGTCAAACCAGTTTAATGTTGCAGCTACTGTTTAGTCCATGGACCATAAAATCCACACACATCTAAAATATATAAAAGCAGAGTTGCTCCTAAAAGGACAGACAATAACTGGACAGGTGTTTTATTTAAAGCTGTCAGATTAGGGTGTAAGAAAGCAGCTGCTTATAATACCAGGGGTGTCAGAGGACTTATCAGCTTTAAGGATGATTTAAAGCTGCTAATGATAAATGCTTCTCTTGCTAGATTTATTTTCTTCTCTCTTCAAAGTTTCTCTTGTTTGCTGATATCTCCTCTGTGCTACCGATGACGGCTTTATAGAAATGAGCTTTGAATCTGAAAAGGAAAACCTCTCCCTTTTGTATACCACTTTAGCCTTACCTGACTACATCAGTGTGGTGTCATTCACAGCTGCGTTAAAATGTTAAAAAGTAAAAATCGATTTGGTCTCACAACAAAAAAGCCTCACCGGCACAGCTGCAGTTCGCTCAGCCTAATGTGATCATTTGTTTAGCATCCAGACGACACTGGGAGAGCTATGCACTGATGAGCTGGCCTCAGCCCCGCTGCAGCAAGCTTGCTTGGCCACTGATAACAGGGCTGGAGCTGAAGGGGAAGAATCCCATTACAAATAGCTGCATTAGATCTGTCAGATTGTGCAGCTGGGGTGTTACATCTCCATTGACCCTGCACTACCTTAGCTCCCCTCTGGGGCCGGAGCATTGCCCCCTCCTGGGATAAAATGTGCAACTGCTCTTTTTGAGGAGACTGCTGGAGCCCTGGCAACAAACACACACACAGACACACACAGACACACACAGTGACCCTGCGAGAGGCTAAGCTTTGTGATGTAACTCTCTGACTGAACAAATTAAAAGATATGCAAACAGAGGTCATCAAGGTTACTTTGTTACATGAGTAACCAGGCTGAATTAAGACTTCAAACACAGTTAAGAACTCTGCTGTTCTTATGTTTAACAGGTGCAGTACAAGCATTTCAAAGAACTGCTGGCCTGTATAACACAAGGATCGATAAAGGCACAAATATATATCCTGTGCAGTCGGGACTTCATTCAAACAGCATTTTGACCTACATTTGTAGATTGCTTGATGGTAAAAGGGCTGAAAGAACAAGAATAAGTGAGACACTGTTTTCCTTCATCTGCAATAGAACTGAACTCTTTTCACTCTGAGGTAACTCAAGGTGTATGGGTCTTCTTCTTCTTCCTAGTGGTTTACATCCCACGATGCAGGGTTCGCTATTTTGCATGCCTTCCTCCACTTCTTCCTATCCAGGGCGTCTTCTGGTGTAACATTCGCAACCTTCATATCATCTGTGATTCGGTCCGTCCAGCGCTTTCCATCCAGATCTAATTGCTGGGCTGTCTTTGTGATGGAGTTCTTATCGCTACGGACAACATGGCCGTACCATCGGAGCCTCGCCTCTCGCATCTTGTCTGTGATCGGTGTCACTCCCCATCGTTTCCTGACATCTTCATTCCTCGCTCGGTCAAGTCGTGTGAGACCCAGAGGCCACCTCAGCATCTTCATCTCCATGGTGTGAAGGGCTTGTTCGTGTTTGGTCATCGCTGGCCAGCACTCTGACCCGTAGAGTGCCACTGGGCGCACGATCGACGTATAGACTTTCAAATGAAGATAGATTGGCATTCTCTTGTCGTATAAGACTCCACTGGCCTGACGCCACTTCATCCACGCTGTGTTGACACGGAGTCTGGCGTCTGGTAGAGTTTCGCAGTCTGAGGTGACAAGGGACCCGAGGTACTTGAATTGGGCAACTTCAGTCAGCGGCACGCCATCGATAGTGATGGTACTGTTGGTTTGGGGGCCGTATTCAAGGTACTCAGTCTTCTTGATGTTCAGGCACATGCCGTTTTCGGAGAGCCAATCTTTTCACGCTTGTGTTCGGGTTTGCAGGGCTAGGCAGTTTTCTGTTTCATCTGCATGCAGGAGGCTCCATGGATGTGGTGATTGCAGATCAGCCGTCGCGGTGTCCACACAGAGGACAGCAGGGGCGAGAGGGCCGAGCCCTGGTGGACGCCAACGGTAATTGGGAAGGCTGGTGATGTTCCCGCTGAACATCGGACCGTGCTTGTGACATTACGATAGAGCAGCTGAGTCCATTTCACATAAGCTTCCAGGGCACCATGAGTTTGTAGTGATCGCCAAATCAGCTCGTGGGGGACCCGATCGAATGCCTTTTCCAGATCCAGGAAGACCATGTGTACCGTCTTGTTCTTTTCTCTGTGCTTTTCCATCAGCAGTGGGTAATTTGTTTATATGAAACTTTGTTCATATTATGGCTGTTTCACCCAAAGGCATACAAGATTTACCAGATGATCCTTGGTTCATCGTCAGGGCAAAAACAAAGCAATTCCATGTTATTTATTTTCCTCCCAAATAAAAAGAATATGTAATCGTGTCTGTTTGTTAGCAGTCTAGTGTTGACAGTTTTCAAGGTATCATTTTCAAATTTTGTGTGATTGTAGATACCAATTACAGCTCACACTGATTTAATTTCAGTGAAAACTGAGTCAAGGTAAAGGTCACACCAAATGTGAAAATTAGTATGAACTTTATATTACCCACAATTTTTTATGAATGGTCTTCAAAGCTGAAGATGGAGGGGG